>NW_015151243.1:543521-556839 GCF_000732505.1 Cyprinodon variegatus | reverse complement strand
TTTAGAAAATCAAAAATCCATAAAATGCAAACTGAGGTTTTCACATAATACATAACTGAAAAATGTTAGATTATTTCTTCATATTTTATTTTGTCAGTTTTTTTTATTGTTTATGGTTTTATTGCGTCAGTTTTAAAGTAAAATATATATATATATATATATATATATATATATATATATATATATATATATATATTTAGATACATATAAATATATAAATATTTTCTGTGTGTTTTTTGTTTTAGAATTATTTTCTTAGCTATTTCTTATTTTTCATCTGCTTTAGAGTTATATGTTAAGCACTCAAGAAGGGTTATTTTTATGTGTTTGTCTTTCATACAAAAAAAATCCAAATTAAATACATTAATATTTCAGTTTGTTACATGACAACATGAAAAAATAAAATAAAAAAGTCCAGAAGGTATATTATGAGGTGTTTAGAGTTAACCATATTTATATTGATTGTTTCTTTGAAATATCAAATATGAAACATGCTTTTAGGAAATCTGATGCATTTTAATGAAATTAGGCTGATGTTCAGGCTTATCACACCATGATGTTATTTCTTATAACATCGGGTAAAAGTCCGGAAGCCCTCAGTGACATAAAAACTAAATTTGTATAAAACCTAAAAATGAGCCCATTTGGAGAAATGTTTAAAGTGATTTAATGGTTTGTTTTTAGTCAAATCACTATTTTTATATGTCCATGTATAATAAAGGCGCACTGTGTGTATTAATAAACCTGCAATTTCTTTAAGAATCATGCTTAAGCTTTCCTTTAAACATTAATAGTTTAAACCTCTTCATGTAGAGTGTTTTCTATTTTCAGCTCCACACAAACATGTAAAAAGTACAAATTAAAGTAACTAGAAAGTCTCTTCAAGAGAGAAACTCTTTCCTGTTGAGCTCTCAATAAGCAGAAAAGGAAGGTGCTTCATTTTTTCTTATAACAAGTTCTCCCCTTCAGCTGCATATATAAGTAAATAACTTGAATGCATTTCCACCCATTCCTGACAGCCGCCTGTTCCATCCAGAGGGCTCCAACATGGAAGTTTATCTATCAATAAAAAACATCTGAGCCTTCTAACAGGCTCAATGTGAAGATGCTTTGAAATAATTTCTGGCCTTTTTTTTCTTACCACTCACTTCTTATTAAACCCAACTTTTTTACAGGAAAACAATTGAGCAAGAGGGCCCAAAATGACTCCCCTCTGGTGGAAAACTCAATATGCAAGTATCCCTGCTGCCATCTTGTAGTGCAGATGGATGTCTAACGCTGTAGATATCTGAAGAAATCAGTGTCATAAACTGTTGTTTCTTCTGCCCCCCTGTAAACTAATTAAGTGTCTGCTTTGGTTTTAATGTTATGGGCTCATTATAGGTAGAAGATGCTGTTTGTTATGAGTTGTGTGGCTTTTAATGTCAATGTCTGATGTGGAAATGTCCCCAGTCTACCAAACGTAGTCTACTTCTTCTTTTTTTGTTGGGACGGGGGGGGGATTTTTGTAGTTAGAAATGTCACTCTGAACCAGGCTACTGACCTTTGGAAGCAATCCACCATGTAATTGGCCATCCACAGTATGATTCACTAAAACCTAACGGGCACACTGGTGCTCTGTTCAGTCCAATGAGTCACATCCACAGAGCCAATTTAAGACAAGAGTCTTTCTTTCAATCTACAATAAAGCTTTTAATCAAAATGTTATTTCCACCACTGGGCCTGTTGTTCAGATGTCCTCCAGAATTCTTCCTTTCTACTTCTTTTTTATTTTAGAAAGTTTGATTGGAGCCTTGAAAGTTGAACACCTACCAACCACTTCTATAACCTTGAGTGATCTCTCCAGTCGCATTCATAATCACCTCAGACTCACCTGCTGCTTCTAGAGTGTCAGGTCCATTCAGTCAAATCTGAGGATGAGCAATTGCACATAAGTCCGCCCCCCTCCTCCCGGTGACTGGCAGCAGAAAATTGTTTACCACCTCATTTATTGTGAATTCCTCCAGTCCCTGATTCGCTCATTATAAATGTGCTTCCACAGTGTGTAGCTTCCAAGCGAGAGAGACAATGAAATGATGACTAACTGATTTGTTTCTTCTTGAAGGGAAGACCAGAGGAGCCTTTTCTCTGCCTAAAGGAGCTCGAAATGTGTTTTTAAATGAGACAGAGGAGTCTAGAAATGTGTTGGGTGAGTGGCGGCGGGTTTGCAAGCGGTGGACATCTGCAGCAGAAGGCCACTTTGTTGGATCTGTAGTATATAGAGTAGAATAACCCTTTAATCATCCCTCATTGAAACAGTGGCCCAATCAATAAAGAGGCAATTCATTTACAGCTTGTAGCATATGGATTTTTTAAACCTCTTTGGCCATGTTTCAATGATACTTTCATTTATTTGTATGAGGTACATTAACACGACTTCCCCTTTCCCTCTTCAAACATCGCTGCTAAAAGCAAAGTGAGGAAAAATTCTGCAAAAGGCTGATGTCCACCGCTGCAAGCAAACAGTTTGTTTCCATATCTGCTTAACTTTTCTGTCTCCTCTCATCTTTTCTAACCTCCCCGCTTCTGCTGCCGCTGCGAACTTTGAAAGGTTACCTTAAGATGTTTCATATTCCTCCTGGAGCTAGACACGTGAAGATCCAGGAGCACGAGGCCAGCCCTCAAAGTCTTGGTAAGTGCGACTTCCCGCAGGGTGCTTCACCGCTGTCCTCAAAGTGCTTCACCACGACACTGATGGCAGAATGTTCTCTAAAATCAGAGATTAAGAACTTTGCATAATTTATTTCTTCTTATTTCCCGGGCCGAGGAAATTGGTCTTCGCGTGGTTCATTCATTATTCATCAAGCTATTAAAGAGTTGTTTTTGGATTCCATCACTTCTTCAAATATCATTTTACAGTAAAATGAGTCCAAAGACATCACTGGCCACACATTGGATGAATAAACAATATTCAGGTCAGATTAACAGAAACATGTTTGAAATTGCTTCTTTTCTCTAATCTTGTTTTAAAACCTCTAACCTACATGCTACACAGAGAAAACTGGCTGAAAGGGCATGGAGAGCTATTCTAATACCACAACTCATATTAATGTCCAAATCATCAAAGCTACACTGTGGAAAAAGGGCTTCCATAAACAAGATAACTCTGAGAGGAGGTAGCATGAAGGAAGAAAGTATATATTTTATTTTATCTTGGCAAGAACGGTAGTATTAACAGGGTAGATAATTGGCTGAAAAGTTTAGGGATGATAGGCAGAGAGTTCTCACAGCTTTATAAAAGGTGTGATTAAGTTGTTTGTTTTTTGCTGTCTTTCAAAAATAATGGTTCAGTTTATGTTGCACTGGGATGCAGACATAATAAGCCACTTATTTACATGCAGAAAATTGAGCTTGAGGGGTAAACTCACACAGATGTTAATTTTTCTTACTTTTTTCCCACCTGTCGTTCACTCTTATCTGTGTCGTTTCACTAATGGATTTGGATTGTATTAAATATGTGTATGTTTAAAGATGCAGGAGGAATCAGAGGCTTCATCTCCTGACATTGGACTACTAGAAAGCTTCAGCACCGTATCTCAGTGATAAAAGGAAAGATCAGGGTTGAGAATAGAGTTTTCAATTCAATACTTTATGCAGATGCATGCAATGTGCTATTGGAGATATCAAAGTTATCCCTTTAACTAATCCAAATAAAGCATAAATGAAATGAGTATTTATAAATATTTAATTTTAAACAAATCAAAATTGGAAAAACACAGTGTTGCTATTTATTATCGCTATAACTGACTTTTAATTGATAGAATGAGAAGCAGGTCTGTGGACTTATTCACAGCTGCCTTAAACATCCCTCCTGATTAACTAGGTCATGTACAGACAGCCAAAAAAAACTCAGCACACATTAAAGACGTTTTTCTACCGACCACCTTTAGAGGTAGCCTGGAGCACCTGCATCTGTTTTATTTTGACATTCTGAATGCATCTGTCCAGCCCCTACAACACTCTGCATCTGATTTGGTAAATGATCTGACATAAAATTGAGTTGTTAGAGTCAATGGCAAAAATAAGGCATTAAAGTGAATGGGGCTATTTGCTATTTAGAAATGATGGAGCCCTCTGCCACCAACACATTATGAAATTACTCATCCAAAGCAATAGATATTTTATTCTCTGCCCTCTCTCTTATCCCTGCTATGCTGCAGATATAAGCAAATATAAAGCTTAAAGGTGGAATAATTCCACAAAATGTGTCTCAGACTAGTCCCAGCTGTTATATCTATATAACTGTAGTTGCAGTTATGAATATATTTTGCAGTCTGCTGGCTAATAATGAATGTTTACTACAGAAAATATAGGTTTCGTACTTTTAGGTTTCGTTTAGAACCTAAAATTTTCACATCCTCCTTGATTTGGAGTGTTTTATGTTTGTTTGTTTCTTGTGGTCAAAGTAAAATTGCTGAAATCTTTCTGGAACGGGGATTCTATTTCTATATCATTTATTATTATTATTTTTATTTATTCATTTTCCAAATGCATATATGATAGTTTTCTGCAGTTGCTAAGATACTGATGGCTGATGACCTCTCAACAGAGCCGCAGATTATCTACAGAGAAGTCAAATTAATAAACAAAAAGGTAAACTTTCATAATCAGTAACTAGAAAAAAAATTATGAATTAATAAATAATCAAATCATGTTTTAATATCAACCAACTTTTCTAATTTATGACTTTAAACTTTTAATTCATGGACTTTCTATTTATTAATGTTGGTATACATGCCCATTAAAGAGGATTGTCAAATCCTGTACATTATTTAGAATTAGCCAATGGATTATTTTTATATCCTAAGGCTGAAAATAAAATGATTTAATAATGATATAGATATAAAATGTTAGCAGTTAAAACGGTTAGGACCAACAGCACATCTAATGTCATGATAATTTCCCACTTCTTTTAGTTTTAATTTCTTCTGTGGACGTTAAGATTGGTTCCTCTGACATAATCAGATGATGCAGCAGCGCCAGCTTCAGATGTTGCTGTTATATTAGATCTGTCTGCTCCAGCAGGTCCCTGCTGTTTGACGCTTTGCATCCCTGATGTAAAGTACTGGAAATATTAGAGGATTTAATGAGTAAACAACCAGGCATGAAGAAAAATATTTCGATAAACCCTTGGTGTCTACAATTGCTTTGTAATAAACTCTTAACACATCATCAAGGCCGTTGGTTTTCTGTGAGGTGCAACAGCTGTTGTATAAAAATGCCACAGCAGGATTGCCCATATAAAGAAAAAATAGCAGACGTTATTTTTAGTTAGCTCTCTACTGGAGTGTTTTTGGAAATTTCATAAACATTTTTCTAGATAAAAGGTTCCCTGAGAGTGTTCCATTACTGGAACTAGAATACGAATTACCCTTAAGGATGCTATTTTATTTCCTCCCATGATTTAGAAAATCAAAAATCCATAAAATGCAAACTGAGGTTTTCACATAATACATAAGTGAAAAATGTTAGATTATTTCTTCATATTTTATTTTGTCAGTTTTTTTTATTGTTTATGGTTTTATTGCGTCAGTTTTAAAGTTAAAAAAAATATATAAAAAAATTAGAACCAGTCATTCTTTCTTCCAAACAGATGTAAATTGAAGAAGGTTTTATGGAGCTGTATTAAGGAATGAGGCAAAATAAACATCAAATAAAGTACAAGAGAAACATTTAACGCAAATAGACTAAATTAAAGCTTTAGATTGAAAAAAGAAGCTTAAAGGGAACAGAAAATGAACAGACTGTTTAACGAATCAATAAGTCGCATAAAAGAGACTTGAATTGAAAATAAAGAAAATAGTTTTTCAATTTAAAACTAAAACCAAAACAAAACATTTTTTTCTTAAAAAAAAAAAAAATGGGTACTATAGAAAGATGAATTAAAAAGTTTCTCTCAGTGGCATGTTTTCCACCCAGTTTCATCAGCATTTTTCTCTTTGTCAGTTGTTTTGTAAACTAAGGAAGAAAGTTGCCTCTGGGTTGAAATGAGATCTTCCAGACCTCATTATATATTTTTGGCCTACAAGTTGTGTTCCAGCCTCCTGATGGGGCTCATGTTGTTACTGGTTAACAGTTTTGAGCGTAAACTCAGAGCAGGTTTTTCAAACAGTATGTGTATGAAACACATCTAAGATTGATGATGAGACTCCAAATGGGCCATTCCATGATTATTGGTCCTAATGAAAAGGTTTGTCTTGTTTAAAGCAATTACATACTCTGTAGTCAGCTGTGAGGTTATTTCTCTTTTTTTTGTGAGCTCTGGTTCCTCTGATGACTTGGTGCAGAACCTTTTTTTTCTTGTGAGGTCCAACAGCTGTTATTTGAAAATGCTGCATTGCAAAGACGATATGTGGCATTATAGCTTAATTTAGGAACAAATCAAAACAGAAATGACACAACTTTTTTAAAATCGCAAAGCTATGCAGAACATCCTGAACAGAACTAAAGTGCAAAGTTCCATTTTCCTCCATGTATTTCAAACAATATGACGACTCCCATCTCTGAAGTCTACTTCAAAGTCTTCTCTTTCCTTGTTTGGAAAAATGATGTTTATTTTATTCTGTTACTGTAAAATGTAGAAGTTATGTCCCCTAAAAAAAGGCTGTTGTGCCTCGGGGCTTCCTCACGGTTCTTTTCCTTGGAGCAAGTTATTTACTATTCTTAACTCAAACTGGGTTGTAATAATTTGTAATAATTCCCAGTTAAAGTCATATGTCAAATTGAACCCAGCCTGATTTATTTATTGATGGTTCACGGTACAAGAGTTGGTGTTCCCGAATTCCACCACAACCTGTTTGGTTTGTGTGCTGCAGCCATCTGTCCATCTTCCTTTGTTAAACTGGTTTAGTTGGAATTAAATAAGGTTTAAGAAGAAAGAGGAAGGATAAAATATCCAACTTCTAGACCTACGACTAGATGGCGTTTAAGTGCTTGCAATATGACACCTGGTATATGGAGGATAGGCCTCAACTGGTATTAGTAGGATATACTCACCAACTTGGAAGCAATGAGATTGGAAACAGTTTGTGGCAAATCTGCAGCAATAGTCATGTAGGGATTGAACTGTTAGGTTGAAAACTGGATTTTTTTTTCTTTCACATCCATCCTATTTTTTCTATCTTGACATTAACCTACATTACACAAGGTTACCAGCAGTCTTTATTCTATTCCGCTTCTGTTTATCTGAGGTCCCCTCTTCTACATTTCCTCAGGAATGTTGAATAGGCCAGCCTGTTTTGGATTGTCTTTGGAAGTGATTTTTCCCTGTTCTTGAAACAGTCATGCCCAACATTTCCATACCATTAACAGGTTTTTCTGTCTTTTCCACATTGGGGGCATATTTAGGACAGTTTTTTTGTGGATACTTCATTGATGTCAATCCAAGAATCCACTATAGTGTCCTGCCTCTCAGCACATACAAGATTTTAGCATCTGAACCTAGGACAGTCTTTTAGTTTTTTTGCCTTGAGTTATTCACACGCCATCTAGTTATAACTCAGATAACTTGTTTTTAAGCCATGCTTTGGTTACAATCAAGCACACATGAGGATAGACATCTCCCCCTGATGTAACAAAGGATCCAAGCTATTTTAATCAGTCCCTATTCTTTCCTTCCTGGTTGTCAGAGTAAATATACTCTGTAGGGTGCATGTAAAGATAACCCTTTTTTTATATAATATACTGAGATGTTCACAAGGGCACAACATATTTGAGGACATAAACAAAACTGAGGGTACAAAATTATTATTTTTTATTTATTCTGTAGTTTACTCTCTTTCAAAAACCTTCTTTTGTTAAGACAGTTGTGCGGGATGTTTTGTAGAGAAAAAAAACAAAAAAAAAACAGAATTAAATATCCTCAGCCTCCGTGTCCAAAAAAAAAGAGAGGAAAAAAAAACAAAACAAAGTATTAACAGAAAGTTGGACCTGGTTAGCCGATCAAAAACAACAAAACAGTACAGCAGGGGGTCAATCCTATACAGGGCCGTTGAGGCCCCTACTAGTAGGACTAAGGCAAAAATAAACTACTAAAGAGAAATAAAGTATTGAAAAGAGGACAACCGGTCCCACCAGGCCAAAATCAAAACGAAAACAACTTCCAAGCAAAGGCTAACAAAAATATCGCATGGCAGGTCGGAGGTGTCAGCTGCGGCCTACAGCAGCCGGAGACAGGTTTGCCTCCTCCATTGTGCAGATGAATGAGCGAGCAAAGGGCAGCACCCCAGATCAAAAATGCAGCCTATTTATAGGCGGTCTAACAGCCACTAATTAACCAAAAAAAAGTATCCAAACTCCAAAACATACTAAACAAAAATTCATTAAACTAAAGTCAATATTAACAACACTAAATCAAGAAAAGGCTAATCCAAAAATCCGTTGTTTTTTTTAAGATAAACAACTGAATACATAAAAGGGACTGTTTATTCTTTTTTATACTTTGGATGTGACTAAATGAAATTCAGTATTGCAAAGCCTATTCAAAGAAAAATAACTCCTGCATAAAGCTGGAGAGAAAAGTCTTCGAAGTACTTGCAAAAAAACAACAAAAAACACCTAAGGTAAAATTACAAAATTATTATTATTTTATATCCAGAATATTAAGGAACAAAATAAATGACCTGATCATATAAATCCTGGATTGAACTTAACCATATACAGCATATTGATGGTTCTTGGCCTCTAGAATAAATTCATTTGACATTTCGCTCCTGAAATACCTTCTAACCCAAATATCTTATTTATTTTCTGTGACTGTTATTCTTACAAGTGTAACCCAACAAAATAAAGACAGAACGTCGTTTTTTATATTTGATCCAATATATATATATATATATATATATATATATATATATATATATATATATATATATATATATATATATATATATAATTTTTGCTTTTTAGTTTAGAAAAATATCAGTAGAGGACTGATTGTTTGAACTCTCATGTTCACAAAGAATGTAATAGTAAACGTTATGACACGTAGTTGAACTCATATACAGTAAGAGGGAAGCTGACCTATTTTCTTTCAAGTTTCTAACATTTGCAAGTTTGCAACAACATCTCTTAATCCTTTTTTAGAACTTTGCCTACACACATACTATGGTGTGTTTTGAAACAGACGTGACAGTGCACAGGAAATATGGCTCATAGATAGTTTGAATGTTATAGAAACATACTTCCTGTATTTTGTAGTATTTATTTCCAGTATTTAGCTTAGGCTTATTTTCCCTTAATTACTGTTGTGGAGATTTATGGGAATTCAAGTGATTTGTCTTAGTATGTGTGTTTATGACCAAAGCTAGCACAACCACCATTGATGACATTTTAAAGCACTTCTTGCTTCTTGATGCTTATGAGCTCTACAGAGATGCTGATTTAATTTCCCAGTAGGGCTTGGTACCCACCTGCACTATTGAAACCAGTAGCTGATTGCGTTGTCCATGGTATACAGTAGCTGTGTCAAGTTCGCCAGCAAACTGACCGTAGTTAAAACAAATGTAATGCGAAGATGAAGATGAGGTATCAGAACATTGATTGATTGATTGATTGATTAAAGGAGAACACATTTTTAAACCTATTGAATGACACTTACATTTATATATTTTTAAAAGAATTACTTGCATGTTGTGATTATTACCAGATAATGATGGTGTGAAAAACGCAGAACAAAACATTGACAACGTTTGTCCTTAGCAATTGTTCCTTTGAAAGATTGCAAGCAAAGATTTTAAGCAATCCTTAAAAAAGGTATTAGAAACTAAGGTTTAAATTGCAACCAATGTCATGGAAGTGATCTTTCACTGCTGCTTCCAAACAGCAAATACATGTATACTAAATCCAGAAATGCGGAAGCCCTTTACTAGGATCGGAGCGCTTCTAAATTGGACTAAGAAAAGCAGAATGTCATTCTGAAAGCCTTTTCAGAAAGCCAGAACAATGATTTCTACAGGCTGAAGAGGGGCCGCAACATCCGGCTTCTTATCAACGCGCAGCTAGAAAGCAAGCATCTGTGAGGAGTGTTGGTGCACATTAAGTGGATCCCTCACACATTTCTAAAGGAAGCAGTGATGCTTAACAATATACATTGATGGTTTTGGACCAGCATTTGGAACAATTTGTGCTGCATCTCTGCAGTTTTTTTTTCTTTTAGCCAGAGGAACAGAAAACAACCTGACTTCAGAGCAAGAAAGGGTCTGTTCATCCTAAGGTGCAAGGAAAAATCACAGAAACATTGTGAAATGGAAGAACAGACAAAACTCTCAAGCAGTTAGACATGCACACTAGGGGTGGAACGATTCACAAAATCCACGGTTCGGTTCGATTCACGGTTTCGTGGTGTTAGGTCCACACCAGACACAACATATTTAAGGACACGTGACAAAAGAAGATGAAGTTCAATCAGTTTTATTTTTAACTTATCCACTTTTCTGATCTTTCCTAAAAGGGAAAAAGAAAAAAGATGGTCAGTTGGCCCTCAAATCCCGTGTCCCATAAAAAAAGGAATCGAAAAAAAAAGAGAAAAGAGAAACAAAACCTTCCAAAAAGTATTAACAGAAAGATGGACCTGGTGAGCCGGCAAAAAAGAACAAAACGGCACAGCCGAGGGCCAACCCTATACAGGGCCGTCGAAGCCTCAGCTGAAGCCGGGCTAAGCAAAAAAAAGAAAAAAAGGGAAAAACCTATATTAAAGAAAAGATCGAAAACAGGACCACCGGTCCCACCAGGCCAAAATCGGGAAACCACAAAAAAAAAAAAAAAATTACCACATGGCAGCCTCAAGTGTCAGTTTCAGCCCGCTACCACGGGTCGAACTCAGGAGCGAGAAGAAAAACTGCGTCTCAGCAGGGCGGAGTGGGGCGGACTGGAGCGTTCTCACATTCTGAACGCCGGCCTATTTATAGGCGGGCCACAATGCTGCAAATGAACGAAATTAAATAAACAAAAGAAATAATAATGTGCCCGGAGCACATAACACGTGGTCATGGTTTTCGGTTCGATTCGATATATGTTGATTGTTACACCGAAATCCCATAAAAATTTATGAAATTAATGAAAAAATCCCCCAAAAAATAATGGATTGTAATTATTTTAAATGATCCACGGAAACCCTGGATCATTTCCGTATGTTTTGCTGCTTTGAATTTAATCATCTCGCGCATGCTCTCTACCATCTCCAAGGGACTCAGAGGGGAGCGGACGGGAGCCACAGTGGGGGCTGTAGGCTTTGCTTTGAGCAGCCAGTCTGGAGCACAGCAGGGCGGAGCGGGGGTTGCTGACGGAGTATGAGGGATTTCGGGGTTAGCATGACATGTTGGTCATGTTGCTGTTAGCATAAACAAAATGTGTTGCACAATGCTTGCACACTGTTGCACTTTTATCCCCAACTTTCTTTCCGCCGTCATCGTAGGTCACCCTAAATGCAAAGCGGTCCCATACAGCAGACCTATAAAGTGCTGCTGGCGCGTCTTCCAACTCCTGTTCTTTCCCACTCGCCAGTCCGACACAATTCTCCACAACAACTGATTTTTTTCTGCTACACCTGGCTAAGCTGCTTCGCTTCTTCTTCTTCTTGTTTACTACTGGTGGTTGGCTTTGGTCGCAGTACCGCCACCTTCTGCTCTGGAGTGTAAACCCTTCGCCTATGAGAAAAAGGAGCAGCGCATGAACCGAACGAAACACATGCGAATCGAACCGAGACAGTCGAACCGAACGGTTCGGACGGTTTTCATAAATCGTCCCATGGTGAATAAAACATTATTTGGCCAAATAATGCTATATTAAATGATTTGCTTAATCAGGAACCACTAACCTTTAGTTAAATTATTATTTACCCTATTTGAAATAGCTAGCAGCGAATAGACATGAGGATTCCATTAAATGACTCTTGATCATACTTGGTAATGGAAATGTAATGAGCAGATGACGAACACATGAACACTAATGTTATATCAGTGTTAAAACCTTAGTGAAATAAAAAAAGGGTCAAGGGTAGCATGCAGTCCATCCTGTTAGCTTTGTCTTTACTCACCAGTAAACAATGAAATGATCCAAATCATCAAAATACATTGTTTGTTCTGTTCCTAGATGTGCCAGACCTACAAACCTTTTCTTAGGAGACTTTCTGTTTTGCAGGAGTTTGGTTCTGAAAGGTCAGCCATCATTCTGGAGATCTTGGCCTTTTTAGAGTCTCCATGGCGGTGCCGTCTTTCGATGTGGACCCTCAGGCAGCTTCATGGGAAAGAGAGAATAATTCTGTGTGTTGTGTGGTTTTAACTGTCCTCAACACAGAGTGCGGTGGCACACCTCTGTGGGAGTTCCTGTGGAGGCAGTTGGCTGAAAAGGGGAGGGTTGCAGAGGTCTTAAAGATGTTTATGAGCCAAAAATTTATCCTCTTCTTCGGTCATCATGTCAAGAGGAAATATGGAAACAGGTTCCAATGTCCAAAACCACGATCATGGCACATGGCACAACAAATAAAACCAATATACAATATAGCATACAATATAGCGTAAACCAATATACAATACAGCTCTTGAACACCACCTCAACTTATCGGTTCCATCTTTGGAGAGTCTGGCAAACCAAGGGATATTGATGACTGATGATTTTGTTCAGCTTTCCAAAGCAAATAAAGGACTTCAACAGTCTATCTCTCAAACATTCAGGTCTGCCATGTTGAGGCAGAATCGGAAAAGAGCAGATTCATTGAGATGGTGGAACTGCGGAAAGGTTGGCGATATGTTACAGTCCTATGCTGAGTTGTTTTGCAAGATTAGAATGAGCTTTATAACCTGTGAATACATACACAAACAATAGATTCATGTGCTTTGACTTTGCTTGTTTGTTTTACTTTTCTCTTTTCTTTGTAGTTGATAATAGTTTCACTCTTCCAGCCAGCTGAGATGGCCCAGGGAGAGCTTTGTATGAAAGTAAAGCACTTCAAGACTGATTACCTTTATTTTTTATACCCTGTGGCTCTAGGAAAAATCAATACCGCAGAACAGAAATTGGACCAAACAAAACACAATCACAGCAAGTTGAAAACATTTCAAGTTGAGTCTCACTGTCGCGTCTGAATGGACCTATTCATGTAAAACATTAGCACATCCTAAACCAAACAACCCTGCTAAACTTTAGAACTGTTCCTCTGCTGTATATCAGTAAACATCCTTCCTGCTGCTGTCATTACTTTAAAAATGACACACTGATGGATTACTGATTCTTCTGACCTGCTTATTCCTTGAACTGCTGTGTTTTCTCAGAATTCCTCTCT
>NW_015151243.1:539445-543422 GCF_000732505.1 Cyprinodon variegatus | reverse complement strand
TATATATATATATATAGCCCTAAACTTACAGTGAGATTAGCACACTCAAGAAAGAAAACTGCTTATTTTAATGGAATAATTTGGACTGTTTTCTCTGGTGCTGACTAATGAGAACTTACATCAAACTGTGGGATTTTAACATACAAGCTTAGAAGGACTTTATTTATTTATATTTTATAAACAAATTATTGTGCAGGTGCTCATTAAATTCTTCCCCATAACAACATTTTAGGTGAAAAACAGCACAGCCAGAAACCGGAGGTAGTGTGTATTGGGAAGTTCCAACATGTTGTTTATTCCAGTGAAAATAAATCACCTCGCTGAGATTTAAAGAACACAGAGCTTCTTTCACTGTCTCAAGTAAAAAGCCGTTGGTGTCCAAACAAAAAAGATATAGCACGCTACATATTTTTCACCTATAGCAATTTATTTTTCATTCAAAATAACTAATTTAAAAATGTTTAAAAAAAATACTAAGCTTTAAAAGAATTTTTTGATACCGTTCAGTCTGATAGTTCCTTATTTTAAAACATTATTGAAAACAATTTACTCATCAATAGGGCCAAACAATACAGGCAAGTTTTTGTATAAGAAAATAGAAAAACATGTTTTATCATTTATCTGTATACAAAACTATTTTTTTTCCTTCTCCCTTCTGTAGCCTTCTTTTAACTTGATCTGGCATTTAATCCCTAATCCCTAAGTAGTTCAACTGTCTCAACTATATTGCTAGCACAGTACATTTTTTTCTACTTAATATTTGCACTCATATTTTATTTATCTCACTAAAAACAGGTAAAAACTGTGAATTTTACAATCAGAAAATAAAAAATGCTAGAATATCCCATCTTTTCAAACAAGGATTTAGAACAAAAACGGTTCTGTAACTTAAAATGAACAAAATCAAAAAAAAAAAAAACTAGTAACCCTAATAATATTAAAATACTTCATGGACATGATGAAGGTCTGAAAACCTCAGAAAAAGTCTGACATGTTTTAGCATAAGTCTATTTCTGTGGGCAAACAGATCACAATGAATCAGCAATTGCCTTAAAGAGACACTCTGCTGTCCTTCACATTTGGCCTATCCCTCATCAACATGACTCAATACGTAAACACCCACTGACATTTCTGTTCTCAAGGAGAGTATCCTCTGACCTTCTTATTACCACGTTGTTGTCTATTAGACTTTGCCATGTGGATGTATTAACAATAACTTATTGCCAATGAGTAAGCTCTGCACTGGTGGCAAGAAGATTATATGGTTATGTAATTATACAGTCATGCATTTTAAAATGTGTTTCTGTTGCTAATTCTTAGTATGTCAGCACCAGATAATAACAGTCCTTACACTGATTGTTTGTGAGTCTTTTTAATAAAGCTCAATATTTTTTCAGTTAAGATGTTCAATTTGAAAGTAATTATTTTAATTGGGAGCAGTGATAACAAGCAGACCTATTAACTAAGATAAAGAGCACATTTAGTGAGAATTGATCAATGGGGCAGCCTATATACATATATACAGTACAGTGTGTATTGCATATAAAATCTACTAAAGTTGTTTTCTGACATTTCTTTGGTCTCACAATTTCCCACAACAAATGACTGATTGCAGCAATCAAGAACCAGGCAACTGGACATTACATCCTTAACGGGAAGGGAGACCAGCTAAAGTCCAGGAGCTTCATTGACCTTGGCGTGGAGTGGCACTACATCATTGAGGGAGATGTGGAGACGCTGCACACTGATGGACCTCTGCATGACCCTGTGGTGGTTCTGGTGAGTGTATTCAATTAGTGAAAAGTCTGCAGGCTGTATTAGAGATGCTGTGGAAAAGACATTTTAGATTTGGTGTTTTTATAACTAGAAGTCGAGTCATCCTTTCCTAGAGTAAAATGCAACATCTTAAAATACATGTTTCATCTCTTTAACTTTTTTACAGCTCATCTTAAACTTATTGGGATCTTTGGTGATGTGCTGATGTATTAAAAACATTTCACATAAATAGAAAAAGGTCTTGATCTCACATTCTATTTGTAACAGAGGGATTGATAAAATTAAAGGTTTCTTATTAATTGGACATGATCTCCCCCCCATGAAGAAAAACAACAATTAGTTGGATTATATGTATTTTATCATGAATTAACAATACCTTGCCACTTAGGTCAAGCTAAAATCAAGCTTTCCTCTGCTATAATTGCCTATTTATTTTGGAGCCAGTTACGTTAAGAGGCAATGCAATGAACCATCCTGCCCATCCACCCCATCTTTTAAAATTATCCACAGTTTAATTGAACAGCACTAGTATTTTATTGCAGGTTTGCTGAATAGAAAATCAGGTTATAACATTCAGACTTTGTCTATTCTGTTCCTGGTTTGTAGATTGTACCCAAGGACAATGAAACCCGATCCACTTTAATGTACAAGTACATCATCCATGAAGACTCTGTTCCAGTCAACAACAACAATGTCATTCAGGATGATACCTATGAGTGGGCTCTGAAGAGCTGGTCGTCGTGTTCAAAGCCCTGCTCTGGAGGTAAATCATCATTGAATCAAAAAAGGAGTGGAGGAACATTTGGACTGTTGAGTAAGATTTGCATTTTCTAATTTAATTCCTTCTCCTCTATGGAAGTGTCTCATAATTGAAATCCAAATTTAATTTTCGCCCTTTAGAAAAACAGTTGAGTAAGCTTGTGTGTTGAAGCAAAGATATTAGCCATCCCCACAACAGATTCAGAGATGCTAATCTCATCTTAATTAAAAAAAATTAATTCAGGGTCTCAAAATAAAAAGGTAATGAATAAAGAAACAAGCAAAAAAGAGGGAATGTTTAAATATCTTATTTACCAGCCAAATATGTCCTATCCTACAGACATAATAAACATTTTTATTCAATGAATTAATTTGTTAGCATAATGGAGCTGATGGAGCATTAGTATGCATTAGCATACTTTTTAGCCAATTCCCATTTAAAAAATAACAATTTATCCGACTTTATTTTCCTTTCTCCGTTATATATTTTAAAGTTGTTTGAATAAAATGAAAGAACAGAAATAAAGGTTTAAATAAATCCGTCGCTGTAAAATTCACTTTTCAAAAACATTGTTTTCTATTGAATATGACTTTAAATAAACAGCGTCAGTAAAAAAAAAAAGAAAATATTTCAGAGATCATCATGATTTGTGTGCTTGTTTAGGCCAAACTATTATTTCAGACAAAACATGGACTGTTATGGTTAGTCCCATCCTCTTAAAGAGGCATTAGAGCAGTGGTGCCCAACCAGTCGATCGCGATCTACCAGTCGATCGCGGGTGGAGTTTCAGTCGATCGCGAGAAGTTTTACAATGTAGACCTATTTATGGCTATGACAAAAAAAAAAAAAAAAGTTTTAAAAAGTACTAATCAAATCATTGATCACAAGAGGTCAACGTCTATTTTCATAATAATAAAATGAAAAGTAAAAAGTATGCAGGGAAACTTTTTTTATGCATGCTGATTGCTGGGCATGGTTTGCCACGGTTGCTAGGTTGTTACCAGGGACTCTAAAGCGCGAAGAGGAATCTGAAGAGATAATGAAATAATGACATCCATCACAACTGATGTGGCTCCATCTATGGTTGGGCGCACTGCTGGATGCGTTGCTCTGTTTAAGCTGTCTGAAACTTTCCCAGATTTTTTGGATCAACCACTGCACCATTCAGCAACAGCTGTACGGCAATATTTTAAATATGAAGCATGTCATGGACATTGCGATAAAGATCGCTTGCTCTGTTCGGGCTGGGAGTTTTCAGAGGTGTTTATTCCGTGCCCAGCTCGAGGAGGCAGGTGCAGACCACATTGCTCTACTGCTGCACACCGACGTCAGGTGGCTGAGCCTTTGCAGATTCTTCGAAAGATTTTTGGAACTGCGTTGTTCTTCGATTCTATATAGAACAGACGAGGCGTGTAAACTTGTTCTGTATATTTATTTCCAA
>NW_015151243.1:523318-538667 GCF_000732505.1 Cyprinodon variegatus | reverse complement strand
CCTGCATTAGAGTTTTCTAATGATACTGCCAACTGTGGCCAAAACATAGAACGGCAGCTCTCTTCTGCTCGTTCTCAGGAGTTGTATTCGTACTTAACAAGTTTTTTCTTTGTTTACTTTTTTCACCTAAAGTAACATGGAGTTTCCATTGCTGTCTGAGTTGAATTGGATGCCAGTCACTTCTTATTATCCTCAAAATCCATCCTGAATATAACTCTTCAGTTGTTTGCTAGGTTGGACCCACCCAACATGTATATGCTTGACCTCACATTCAAAGGAATGGTGCAGAAACTCAATCCAACCAATCCAAAGTTAATTCAGGAACATAGGCTATAGGCTTTTGGATGCGTCTGTGCAGAAATATTGAGGTGTCAGTCTGCTCATCAAATGATCTTTCCGTCATAAACGGTCAGATTAAAAGGCTCTTTTAGAGATACTTTTTCTGTAAAAACTTACATAATGTCTCTTTAAGATTTAGGATGTAATAATGCCTAGATGGAGAATGGATGTCCTACTAAAGTCACAGTATGATTGATGGTCAGAGAAAGTGCAAATATGGAAGAACTTCATCTCAAAAATAAAAAAAAAACCTTAGTCCGAATGCTGAATGTAACATTTAATAAAATATTTAGAAAATTCCTAGAGCTAGGCTCGCATGCATTGAAGTTTGCATGCGAACCACAGGGAAAATGCAACAGTGTTATTTAAGTTGTTGATACCAAAAACAAGATTCATGGCTGTAACACCAAGTGTCATTTACAACTGTGGTTGAGCGGCCCTCAGGCCCTTGTACTTAAGAGATCAATCAGTTAACTATTATTGAGCACTTTTCACAGCCAAAGTGACCAAAGTGCAGTAAATGTCTACAAATTAAAAGAAAGCAAAACATCACAACATCAAAAATTTAACGTTAGAACAACATGAAAAAGAAGTAAGTATCGGAAAATAAAAGTTTAACAGTTGAGATATTTTTGCTCAACTGGGATGAGAATCCAGTTTAAATGGATCCATTTTTAAAAATGTCTTAAAATCAATCAGTCAGTCAGTCAAAGTTCTGACCACAAACCTGTCCTCAGAACATTCTCGTACAAAAGCTCTATAAGATAAAGAGGCACCAAACCATTGAAATAGTTGAATGACGCTGTCCCCCGTAGACTTTGCATGTAAATCAGACACTCTGATGCCCATAATGCGTTCTGTCCGAACACACCATTAGAGTTCTCAGTATTTCTGGCAAAGAAGGAGTCTAAAGGATGTTTTATTTTCTGCTTAAATGGCCTCAATTTATGACTGATTGATCAGGCTAAAGCTAAAAAAAAGTCTTTTACTAATAAGCGATCATGTCATACTGTACCTACCACACTTCACTGTCAATAACATTCTTTGCTCTTACTGCTTCGAGAATACAAAATAAAAAGTGAGACTTTCAACAGATACCAGGAAGGATGAACAAATAAAGCAATTATTCTCAGTTTGTCCTTCCAATTCATGTAACATACTGATTTTCTTTTCATTCATCCCAGTAATTCACTGAACATGCTAGATTATGACATTTACAACCATTTTATAAATCTTTGAAAGTTTAAGTAAGAATTTCTGAAATTCGCTAATAGGCAGCCTTGTTCTAATGTACACTGCGCTAAATTTTCAATTTCCTTATACAAAATGCTGAATAAACTTTTAAGTCATTTTAAGTTTGTTTAAAATAATAGAACCCTGTTTTACAGCAGTTACTTTGCTACGTTTGCAGTGTGTCTCTGTTCCTAATGTAAATGGTAAGTGACCACTCTCAGCATAAAGATAGAACCGTGAAAATGTAAAAAGATATTAAAAGATAAATCTATGCTGGCAGTTTAAACTCAAAGCCAGTCCAGAAATAGAGCATAAAATTCTGATTAGCACATTTTTTGCTTCACATTTTACTGATATACCTCGTTATCCATAAAATCTGTTTAACATTTCCTGATTAACTGATAGCCAGGTAGTGGCAGAGAAGGGGCCAATACGGACATAAATCATGTGATGCCTCATTTATATAATTTTTACACGTTAGTCAAATTAATCATCTGACAGGATCCATCTGCTGGTTGTGAGCACAACAACTCTGCCCACTGTGATGACTGATGCTGTGGCTTAATGAGGATCTTTTTATTTACAGATTATCGCCTCAATCTTGGGTGCTCTTCTATAACTGTAATAGCTCAGCTAGTATTTCAGATCCGAGGTAGAGATGCGTCTGATTTGAAACAGATTGAAAGCAGGATCTTGATTCTGAAGCTCTATGACCTATAGCCACTGTCATTTATATATCTTTAATTAACAAATGCATTGAACAAACATAGCTTTTTATTCGGTATCCAGTCCATAGCTTAAGTGGCTTTCTCTTTTCTTAGGGTTTCAGTACACTAAGTATGGGTGCAGAAAGAAAGGAGACACAAAGATGGTTCATCGAGGTTACTGCGAAACAAACAAGAAGCCAAAACCAATCCGCAGAATGTGCAACCTTCAGGACTGCTCTCAGCCTCGGTGAGTAACAGACCTTTGATTTTGTTTTTCTCCTACAGCCTATAGAGTCATAAAGGACACAAATAATAAAATCCAGGTGGCTGCAGATAAAACTATTAAATGACTCACAATTTCTCTCTAAGATTGAGAGGGGAGTTAAAATCAAAACATTTTGTCCTCAATTATCCCTTTTATGTCTGTACACCCATTGGTTATAAGTTAAGTTCTGCTTCTTATTCCTGCACCACATTAGTAGAGCTAATGTTTTTTTTTACAACCCTGAAGAATAAGTGCCACTGAAAGGACACAATCTCTTTTTTACTTTAGAATTTCTATTTCAGGATATTAAAAGTCCATATAGAACAACTTTTGGTACATGTTTGGCACAGCATTAAAAACAATACTTTTTTCACTTCTTTTTGAAATAGAAACAGATCAGATAACAAAAGACTATAAATTACTCCCTATGCCAGTAAGAGGCGTCCAAAGCAGCAGCATACGATCAGCATGTATAATTTTTTTGTTGGTTGATTCATCAAACATGGAAAAAATGTCATTGCACTTTGAACTCAGCTGCAAACAGCAACAAATATTTTAAATGCATTTTATATGAAGTCCAAAGCTTATAGATATATTTCCTGTAATAAAAAAAAAACATGGCAATGCTGGTTAATGCAAAAAAGGTTGTGTTTTGTAAATTAGCTTTTTTTAAACTCCCAGCATTTTCTGTCAAATTTTAAAACATATTTTAAAGGTTTTAAATCCATCCTTATTTTTGAGGTAAGAGCTTGAGAGAGTGTCTTCTAGAGTTTGCTATGGTACTCAGAGTTTTGCTTCCCACATACGTACCTGCTGTTGTTTACGAACGTTTTGCTTTTCTCTTGTCTATCTTAAAGAAATTAAGCAGTTATTATTAGAAAGGGAAATATAACCAGTCACAAAAACGGACTTTCAGTGGATTAATCAAACTGGGGTGAAAAATATTCACAGTTTGACAAGTCAGTTAGCGCTTGTTGATCCATGTGCCCCGACATTTCCTCAACCCTCCTCGCAACAGTGTTTGGGCAAAGCTGGACCATGCTGAGCACAGTTTTGGAGCCGATGAAAAGCATCTCTGCAGTGTTGGCCATTTCTTCCTTGAATAAACAGATGGCCATTTCTTCCTTGAGTAAATGGCCATCCGTAAAACATTTCTTGTTTTTGGCCAAAAGGTGATCAATATGGAAAGAAGCTTCAGTCGCTGCCTTATGTTGAGTAGTAGGTTTTGTGAAAAACAGCTAACATGGATTGGGCTCTTTGCGGGGAAACTGTCTCTGAATGTGACGTGGTTCGTGTTGTGGTGCGCTTCAGATTTCCTCTTTTAGACAGAGCAAGCATTTGGTGGCACAGCAGACAAGCACACTTGTCCTTCACCACAGTGAAAATAAATTCCTCTTCTCATTCCTCATGGAAATTATAAGTTTTTGACTTTTTTCTTGGAGCTGTCACCATGCCAGCTGACAACATCACCGTCTACATGCTATCATCTATCAGCCCTACGGCTTTAAACCTAGTGCCGTATATTGTCATTTTGCAACAGGTAATGTGCCAGCTTTATTCTATCCTTCTCGGGGTCTACAGGAAATGTTTCAAAGTTCTTCCAGCTGATCGCGATTGATGGCTTAGCGAGCACTGGTGTTGAGGATAGAGATCCTTGCTGTTGGACCATACATTTTATTTATTTATTTTATTTTCTGTTTTAAATTACTGGTTTAAACTATGGTAAACTTTTCCTGTAGACTACACCCTGATTAATTAAGTATAAACTAAATAACTTTCCCAAATTTCAAAATACGCAACAGTGTATACAATTTTGAATAGTAAGTATCCTAACGTAGCTCTGTTTATTAGATGGTTTTATGCATTTTTTAACGAATAATGTTACTTATTTAGTTTAAGGGGTCTTTTTTTCTTTTTTTTTGGTGTTTCATCCCAGGAAACCTGAATTGTGAACAGGGCTGAGTAGGAAACCACAGGTGGGTTATTAGGGCTTGCATTGTATTTTACAAGCTATTCTTGCCCTACTTTGGTGTTGAGAGCTACTGTACCAGTAGTAATTTAATCCTCTCTGTCTGTCATTGTACTTGGCACAAAGCAATAAAGTGGTTCTATTGAAGGTGGCCGGGCTCCATGATAACACCAGCTGTAGTGCTGAGACTTTTTAGGCATATGCATAATGCAATCATAAATAGATAATGATAGTGCATGGATTCTGGAAACAAATTACTCATACAATGTAATTAAAGAAAAAAAGGCATTAGAAAAATCAGCAATAACATCTTTGAAAGAATAGCTCCTGGGAAATATGTGCATTAACATAAATAGCTGATCATTTTTTTATTCTTCCTAATAGATCCATAAATTAACAATCTGAAATTAATCTTTTGTTTGTTACAGCTCATTTAACTTTACACTCTTTACAAAAAGCTAAGATTACCACACAGTCATGATTGGTTAGAACTATCTTACCTGCTTTTAATGATCCTATCACTTTGTTTTGGTCTCATATAATAAACGTAGCTTCATCCACTGCATACAGTATGGGCCTGTTTTTATAATGATTCTCATAGCCCTGTCAGAGAGCTTTCAACTTAGCCTTAAAAATCCCTCAAAGGGGTTTTACTGGTGATTCAGGTTGATGCTTTGGTATTGTTCACACTGAAAGATAATCTTCTCCTTCCGAGACACAGTGATTAAAATAAAGGCTCTTTAGATAATCTAATGAAATAATCCTGCAGTCAGGATGCAAAACATTTTGTATGTGATGTATAGGAAACCAGAACACATCTACAAAGAAAAAAAGACCAAAAAAAACATTTTATCAAGTATAGCTCCTGCTTGTGCTGCACTTGTTGCATTATTTTTTCTTTTCTTTTTTTTTGCTATAATGGTTGTTACCTGTTAGTCCACAAATTATCTCTGTTGCGTTTTGTTGTTTATATACTCTGAACTCACATTTGATCTCAAGGTTTATTGAAATTTCTAACATCTAACTAAAGTTTCTGTATGCGTTGTGTTGTGTTTATGGTGTGGCTTTTCACCACTCACTGTAGGACCAAATCTTTGATTCTCATTTTATCCTTTTATGCAATTTAAGCAAGGAGAGGAAAGGCGTTTTATCTTAATGAGGAGGTTGTGTCGAACCTTTTGCTAGGTGTGAAACTAACTGGTTGCTATGACAAACAAATAATAATGTCTATATATACTGTATGTATATTTATCTATATGCATATATCTATCTATGTGTTGTAGTGGGAAAAAAAAGTATTCAACTATTGACCCTAGTTAAATAAATGGATATAGATGGATTTCACTCAGTCGGCACTTTATTTTATCATATCTTTGCAAAGAGAGAACAGTTCATCATACAGCCCTTACTGCTCTGTATTCAGCCCAGTTCTGCCTGAGCAGCGGGTGTTTCCCCTTACTTACAACAATGGAAAGTAGTCAGAGTAGAAACAAATTACAGACATTTTGGTTAACCATAACATGTTATGAATAATCCTTGAGAAAGAATCTGGTTTGTTATGGGAAGAAGCTATGTGTGGTCTACAAATATCCTCAAGCAAAGAATTGTGTGGCCTTGCAGGTGACACAGACTGACTGAAAACTTTTATAGTGAGTTAATAGGATGAATTAATATATGAAATTTTAGAAATCAACTTTTTCTGACAACAGTGTATATGTATATATAATTAGATAAACATTATACAATTCTTTAACAGCCCTAGTGAATTAATTTAATACCTTATCTGTTTGATATTAATATTGACTCACCTGTCAGTACTTTACGCAATTGCCTGCTTGTGTAAAGCAGGTGTATTTGGCAAAATGACAAGCATAGAACAGAGAGAAAAATTTGGAGAAAACCAAACTGGAAAGAGGAGCAGCACCTCTGTCCACACAGTTCTGGGAGAAGGATACAGTGCAGTGAATGTCTAAAGACAAACTGGTCCCTATATTAGGTTGCAAAGAGGAGATTTGATGCACATTATTTGTGAGCCCCCTGCATAATAATTGATTTGGCAGAAACCTTGTAAAATGTCTTGATTGAACATTGATAGCAGTGATAGCTGATTCTGCAAAAGAAGAACATGTTTTAAAGATTTTATTCAACTTCTAGAATGTTATAATTTATTCGATTTTACAATCTGATTTCTTTCTGCTACCAGTTTGGGTCAATTTAAACCAAAAAAAATTACTGCATACTGCCTCTGCTTATTTAGCACCAAAACCACTAAATTTTAAATGTTTTGGTGTACATATTTTCTGTAAATGTTTGCCTCGTAAATAAAGGTCTAAATCATAATTGGCAAAGCTGATATAGCTGTCTGTCACAACTGTACACCAATAACACAGCAGAGATAATTTAACTATTGGCAACAATGTCTACTGTATTTTTATTCAGATCTAATGCATCCTTTGAAGAGTTTGGAATGCACAAACAGAACAGCTTAATAACTCACTTGTGTTTTCAACTTCTCATTTATAACCTAGAATCCTAGGTTATCAATGAAAATCATGATAGTAATGTTTCTTTTGCTATTGAGTCAGAGTTTTCCAGCAGGAGAGCTTTCTTTGTTTACCTCTAGTGTTATCATCTAGAATCATTGAATATAAACTAGGCTGTCATGTCTGTAAAGACAAGTCACTGTCTGCTTGTGCCTTTGAATCCTGTGGGGAAGTTGCAGGGTGTTGTGTCACATCTATACTCCCTTGTTTAATGAAGGACTTAAAGAAAAATGTTGCATTATACAGTTAAAAAATAGAAGAATAATTGTGTTTTTTGTGAGATCTCTGCTGTCTGATAAAGTCTAAATTTGTTAATGAAATTCAGACTGAACAAAAACATCCTTAGAGCAGTTAAATGATGCAATTTCCAAAAGCATTCCTGTTATTAAGCCTGGCTGCTGTTAAATATGGAGGTTAGGTCCCCCTAACTTTAATTTTGTTTTTTTTCTTTCTAAAAACAATAACTTAACAAATTCTGTGTTTTATGCCTCATGGTCTTTAACAGTATATTCTTTGTCTTTCATACAATTTCAGAAAACAGCAAATCAATTCTTAAAGGGCTGTTTTGTGATGATTGTCCTGTGGTAATAAAACCCTTCTGACATAAGCTGACTAATATTTGGAAGCCAAACTAATAAGTAATATAAAGTCCTCTAGTGTCGTATTCCCAGAGTTGTTTCAATGCCAAGCAATCATCATTTCAAATGTAACATAAGGAGTTCCTCTGGCTTTTCTTCTTTGGTAGTCACACCTTGTGGTAATATTGATGCACATTTGTAGCATGGATGCCATATGAAAGCTCTTGGTTTGGTTTAGTTTGTGACCTTCCACATTATGCAAGACATGATAAAGCATTACTTTAAAATGCTGGACTTATTTTCCTAAAGAATCCAAGTTAGGTGATGCATCATTGCAGTTTTAAAGATGATGCTGTGGTGTTCTGTATAGTTAAAATGTAACCAAACATTCTAATTAACATTGTTTTGGAGTTGGTCTAATCATTTGTAGTATATATTCTAACTTTGCTTTGTTAAGAATGAAAATAACTTTAACCCTTTAGTTCAAAAACCTGCAGGAATAGTTACATTTGGATGACATTCAGAGTGTTTGCAATTGCATGTGGGCATGTGTTTGC
Organism: Cyprinodon variegatus; assembly: GCF_000732505.1. Taxonomy (NCBI): domain Eukaryota; kingdom Metazoa; phylum Chordata; class Actinopteri; order Cyprinodontiformes; family Cyprinodontidae; genus Cyprinodon; species Cyprinodon variegatus. Next base: position 530,476 of record NW_015151243.1, on the reverse strand, counting down.
AGTGTGCAAGCTTTTTTATAAGCATTGCAAGCACACAGATTTTTTGAAATCTAAATTTCATTTTCTGTAATGATTCTAGTTAGATTCTCTTTGTAATATTTATAAAAATTCAGCTAGCCCATAGGAAATTGCAACGAAATCTTAAGTTAAATCCCTCGTTTCAAGTCTAAACCTGATTGCAAATTTTCTTTTTTGTGACCCTGAGAGTCTGTAGTTTATTTTGCCAAGTTCATCTGAAAGGTCACCTAAGTAATAATTTTACTTCATGATTTGAGTCGTTTTTAATGGCATAATAAGGAATTAATCAGATAAATTATAGGGGAAAAGTTCTAATTACATCCAACAAAAGCATAAATGATTTCATCTTTGGAGGTGTTGTAGAAGACACAACTAAAGAAAATTGAAGGTCATTGGCTCTCAAGAAATACTTATTCCTTAATCTACAGTCCAATCAAAGCTTCCTGGTAAAGCCTTGTAGCTTTCTTATGTGAAAAATAGCCAGTGCCAAAGATGTCAGAAAACCGAAGACAGTTTTGAAAAGATTAATTTGTTGCCTGAGTGGTTCAATGCAGATTCAGCACAAGGAGCCTGCAGGTGAAAGAAACACTGTAAGTGTGAAAAAAGGCAGGTTACTGGCAGCCAACCTCACTCATTTAAGTCTTGACGCTGCATGAGGCTGCCGCTTTAGGTTATCCATAAACTTCAATGAGAAGTTGTAGCGTAACATGGAGACCTCTCACAGTGAGCTAATGTTACCCACCAGCTGCTCTGTTCAGATTTAAACCAAGAACTCAGGAAAAAAAATAAGATCTAAAGAAAGTGAGACCTGTGCTGATTTGAATGCCCTCTCATCTCTTCTAGCTGTTTAGGAAGCTGAATCTTGATTTCCAGTGTCATAAACACTTATCTCTAGGCTCCAATTTATTTTCTCCCCTGAATAATTAAAAAGCTTGATGCATATTGGTAAACATTTTATTTATGGTGTGTTTGAGGTTTTCAAAGGTAGTCTTTGAGTTTTTTAGATGTCTGGGGTGGAAATAATATATATGATACTGTTACCTTTAATTAAGTCATTACAAAATGGATGAATGCACAAAAAGAGCTTAAGAAGATGAACAGGTCAGAACACTATCATACAGAGTATTGTACTGCTCTGCGGAAACAGTACATCAGTTGTTTACAAGGAAGAGCTCCCCTTGGGATAAGAAACAGATTCTTCTTCTCAAAAAGAGGATGAGGGGGTAAAGAAATATTCTGGAACATTAACATCCTTGTGACCTGACAACATTTGATCAAAAGAAGAGTAGGATTTGCTGAAAAAAAGAAGTAACATGCTTCCTGTTTAACACTGATTTTTTCCCCCCCACATAACAGGTATTTTTTAATATATTGTGTTATCTCTCCAACACAGAAGAATCTTTATAAAAATATAATTTTTGAAAGAAAATACTTTAATTTGTCTTTTATAATTATTATGTGATATCCATATGCTTTAAGTCCCTTGACTCTTATTCTCCTTTATAAAATCCAGATGGATGTAGGCATGAGCTGGTTTTATCTAAACACCTTTTAATGAAATGCCAGAAAGGTTAAGATTGGTTTTTGATTATAGATTCACATGGCTGTAAAGGTGGGATTGCTACCTGCGTCTTTCTTCAGGCAAAAAGTATGATGAATGGTTGGAAGAATATACAGTAACTTTGTTCTGTTCTAGCAGCATCGGTTAAGGAGGTTCATTCTCAATACTTCATTTAGACAGGACTATATTGCTATATTGCATCCAGTCTTGGCCTACGTTACAATGCATGCTTACTTGTTCACTTAGAGAGATGGGATATTCTCTTCATGTGCAGGATCCAAAGTTTGATTTCTGTTGTTTGCATATTTTGCCGTTTCTATTTTATTAGCTACTGTTATTGAAACTTCTTTGGAATGTGTAAATTGTATGACCCCTGCATCTTACCGCTGATTACCTTTAACATCTAAGAATGAAAATGAATAGCATGGAAAACAGGTAAGTATGACCAGTGGATCAATAGTAAAATAAACACAGAAGTCTAAAACGAAATCCAAAAGATTTTTGTGCAAAGTTTACAACTTCATCTAATCACCTTGGTTTCTATAGGTAGAAAATACGTTACATATTAGGATAATAACTAAACTTGCTGCTTTATTAGATTATTAGCTATTTATATAAATAAATAGCAAAATCACACTGACCTATATGTGCAATATTTTCTGGATCCTTCTGCAATGTGCCTTGAAACAAATTTTCTGTTAATCTGAAAAGCATAAATTTATTTTAATTAATTGAATTAATAAGTTCCAATCAGAAAAGGAACAGGCAGGTCCATGGTTCCAGGAGACCACAGAGAGTTCAGGCAGGTTCAGGGTTCCAAGAGTCCAACAGAGAGTTCTGGCAGAAACGTTTAGTTTCAGTTGGGAATAGGCAAGCTCAGTAGTTGAGAGGGAGAACAAGGCATGATAAAAGGAGAACTACGGTACTTTAAAGCAAAATTCCGGTCAGCAAGGAATGATCAATGGATCATTATCTATGCCTAAAACTAATACATTCGCTGTGGTTTAATGAATTTAGCGTTAATCAGTAATAAAATAAAATAATAATTTCCGTTGCAATCACTGAGTCCGGGACCGGCCATTCTACCCCAAATAAAGTAAAACCTCACTCCTGACATCTTCCAGCAGTGACGTCACAGTGCGGTAAGTCTAGCACCATTCTCCCCACTTTACAAGCAAAATCAATGGGAACTCATAGACAAGCCTGCAAGCAACAACAATTATTTAAGATTTCGATAGCCGACTGCCACCGACGTCACAGCCGATATCGCACTGTGACGTCGGTGGCAGTTGTTTTCTTTGACAAACATGGATGTCTCCCGTAAAGCACTTTCAAAAAAATTACTATTAATTTAAAACACTTATCATTTATTGAAGAGTATGTAATAATTTCATATTCAAAGTACTTTCACGGGTTTGAATTCTGAATATGACTGGACTTTTCCTTTAAAAATAGCTCCCTCAACTGAGCTAGGAACAGGAACAGGGTACGCTCAGTGGAAAAGAGACCGGACGTGATCGGGAACACTAAGACGATACTAAATACCTCCCTCACCACTGGCCTCCAAGAACAAGTAAATCAACTATAGGGTCAAAGTCAGAACTCAACAACAATGATCAGAAACAAACTTAGTGATCTGGCCCCAATAGCTGGGAATGAGTCGCATATAAAGAATCAGGAGCAGGTGGATAAGATGAGTGGTAATTGGCAACTGGGCAGAGTTTGGCAGGTGAGTGAAATGAACATTTAGGTAAGCTATCAGAGTCGTGATCATGACAGTAGTTGTCACTGACACCAGTCAGTCAGATAAACAATAGGAGCAGCAAAGTAATTCTCTTTGTCTTCTCTAATTTGAACAACAATTATTAGAGCATGTTATACATTTCTTATTAAAACTGACAGAGAAACCCAACATTTTTACTCTAGGTTAACACACTATGAAAATCACATACATTAATGCCTCGCATGACAAATGGAAGACCCTTTTGTTAAAAAAAGAATGTGTCCATCTGTGTGAATCTAAACTTAAAGAATATTGAAAGAATTTGTTGTGATGTTAGTTTATTGAGATGAATTTAAGTACAGTAAAAATTATGAAATTCAACTGTATTGTAATCCAAAATCTATGTACCACAATGAATATTTCTTATTCTTAAGAAACAGAGGTAAATACTGAGCCAGTAGAATGTTCCCAAATCCTGCTCCAAAAGATACACTGTCCGACAAGAGCAGGAGGATTTCCTGTCAGAAAAAATAAAACATACAAGAAATCATGTCATAAAGTTCTGCAAAGGTCAGTTAATCCTCTACAGTCTTAAGATACATCAACTGATTTAGGGAAACACCTAAAAGTACAAGCCTTGTTTTGGTGTGTCCTTAACACAGGGTTTGGGAAATAGCCCTTTTTAGTAAAAACTTTGTGTATGTGGAAATCTGTAAGGGTTGGATTTTACAAAATTGCTCAGCTGCTGCAGCATTTTGGGAAAACTATTTAAAAAAACAATCCTGAGATGTTCGACCTTAAGAAAACATTCTAAAATGGAGAAATCTGTCACAGCCATACATAAAAGTATAAGAAAAAAATAGCGTAGAGTCACAGGCAGAAAGTATCAAGCTGAGAGATATCAAAAGCAGTATCCTGTGCAAAAATACCTGTCAAAAACAACAGGAAAGGAAGGCAGTAACATCACAAACAGGTCATACAACTATTACACATAACAGACACACAACTATAGTTTAGTATCTACACAGTGAAAAAAAACACTAATTTCAGAAAAGATCCAATCATGGTATTATAAGAACCAGCAAAAGAGAAGCCGGTGACTGTTACCTTTTTATCGCCATATTTTTATTTCAGATATCTTAAGATACACAGTGATAATAATCCCTTCCTGGATAGGGTTTGAAATTAATCAGCAATAGCTTGTTTCTCCTGCTTGAAAAAAAAGATCTAATCAAATTAAAACCTCACAATTTACAGTAGGCATTATAGGCCATTCCTCCCAGTTAAGAAAATTATAAATTCACACTGTTTATAACTATTTTTTTTGGGAAAAATAATTGCGCCAACTGTTGTTGCCTTCTCACCAAGCTGCTTGCCTATTGTCCTGTAGCCCATCCCAGCCTTGTGCAGGTCTACAATTTTATCCCTGATGTCCTTACACAGCTCTCTGGTCTTGGGCATTGTGGAGATGCTGGAATGTGATTGATTGAGTGTGTGGACAGGTGTCTTTTATACAGGTAACGAGTTCAAACAGGTGCAGCTAATACAGGTAATGAGTCGAGATATACAGAGTGTATACAAAACGACATTTCCTTTAGTACAGCTTTCAGACAATAAATCACCATTTCCATGCCATAAAAGCCAGCAGTGATCAAATGTAAGCAGTATGCGAGAAAAAAACATGGGGGAAAAATGCATTGATATGGAAGTTCAGAGGATTAACATATATGGTGCAAATATGCAGTATTTTTAGTTTGGTGTTATCAGTGTGATGTAGATTTTGTGACATGATTAAGAGCTTTTTCAACAGTTCAGCAGTCTGATGGCAGTGGGGAGGAAACTGTTGCAGAATCTGCTGGACCCACATTGAATGTTGCAAAGCCTCTTCCCAGAGGGCAGCATGGAGAACAGTCCATGGTGGGGGTGTGAGGGGTAATTGAAGATGTTAGGGGCTCAGGACACATAGCGCTGGGATGAAATGTCTTTTATGAAATGTCTCACAAAGTGAGACAGCCGGTCAGAAGGCTCTCTATGGTGCTTCTGTAGAAGGCAGTGAAGGCAGGTGGGCTCTCCTCATCCTCTGCAGGAAGTACAAGTGCTTTTGTGGCCTTTTGACCAGTGAGGTGGGGTTTACATTCCAGGTGACGTTGTCTGTGATGTGCAACCCGAGGAATTTGGTGCTGCTGATTACCTCTACAGCTGAGCTGTTGATGAGCTGTGGAACATGGTTAGGCCGGTTCTTCCGGAAGTCGACGATGATCTCCTTCGTCTTTTCCACATTTAGGATCAGGCTGTTGTCTCTGCACCAGCCCACCAGCTGCTCCACCTCCTCTCCTGGCCGTAGTCCTGGTCGTTGTCATCTCTGATGAGGCTCACCCCCGTGGTGTCGTCTGCAAACTTCACGATGTGTTTGATGGTGGATCTGGGGACACACTCGTGTCATCAGAGTGAGCAGCAGGTTGATGTTAAATAGCACAGTGAAAAAAGTTATGAACACGTTAAGAAGGGAAGGTGCAAAAAGGTGTGGAAAGCCAAGACTTTAGCTGAAATCTCTCAGTAATTACAAAACCCCTTGCCAGTGCAAATTAATATTGGCTGGTTCAGTCCCAAATGATGGCCTTTCTAGTGTCACACAAGAAACATCTCATGATGGGTAAAAGTAAAGAGCTGTCAAGGCTCAGAACAGAGGACCCAGTATTCAAAGCAGACAGTTTGGTATCTCAACAATGCGTTTATGAAGAGTAACGGATCTGCAACAGACAGTGAGGGTGTCTAATGCAGGAACCTCTGCAGGAAGATAACACAGGTTAGTGACCACGTCAAAGACGATGATTATGAACTTGAGAGTGACTAACCCAGTGTAAAAGTTCAGTCCGTACCCAGAGGACGAGATACGTTCCAGACGATCGGCTACCGAAATGAAGCTGCCCAGAGGTCTGAGAGTCCCATACGTTGAAGCCCCAGAGGCCAGACAACAGGCAGGAGATCCGCTCCGAATAGATGAAGAAAGGCAGGACAATCAAGAGGGCAAAGCCCATGTCGAGAATGTGCTCAGAGGTCTAGGCCAGAAGATTAGAGATCCGAAGAGGTACTGAAGGGAAATCACGGAAGATGTCAGGAATCAGGTCCAGGTTCGGTAAACAGGCAGAGTCCAGCAGGAGTCCGAAGACAGGTCAGGCAAATAGATCAGAGCAGGAACAGACAGGCTCCAGAATAGGTCAGGATCAGGCGATCAGAAAACTCTTAGAATAAATAATGAATTTAGGACCAAGTTGGAACTGTGGGGTGCGCGTGTGGAGCGGGGATCAGAGGAAATGTTTCCCATCTTAGAGGATGTTTTGGCCAGAGCAGGGCTGAAGGTGGAGCTTTTACAGCAGGCTGTCTGCGCGCATTTGGAGGGGATGCGTGAGCAGTTTGGAGAGTATTTTGGAGAGGAGACAATGGCAAACCAGTGGGTGAGAAACCCATTTTCCTTCCCCGTGACACTCAAAGATGGACTTTCAGCAGGAGAGGAAGAGGCACTGGCTGAGCTGAGCTGTGACCTGGACTTGAAACAGAAGATGAGTGACGTGTCACTTGCGCACTTATGGCTGTCAGTAGGCATAGTGCTCCCTGGAGGGGGCTCACCCTTTCATACTTTGAAAACCCCTGTAGTAGACAAAAAAATAAACAATCTGCTGTTATTAGAGCCAAATTAAAGGTACTGTGTAGTGTTCTACACATCGAGACATGGCTATGAGTTTGCATTCAATGGACATCTCTAGGGAAAACAAAACCCTACAAAAGGCATCTTATTTCCTTAGGGTCTCCCTTAGTAAACACTCCTTCAGACCTCAAATAAACAGTCGAGTCAAGT
>NW_015151243.1:514985-522766 GCF_000732505.1 Cyprinodon variegatus | reverse complement strand
GAAATTTGAACACATACTTTTTATCAGAGGATTCAACAAGTTTCAAAATCTCTGAAGATAAGGCGCTCTGCTCCTGTCCCCTCCTCCATCCTGTGTGTGTGGCTCTCTGTGTCTGTGTGTGTCATTCATTGAGTTCCACTACAGTGCGCATGCGCATGTTTCGGAGATACAGACAGGAGAGGCAGAATAGAGGCTCATGCAAGAATGTCCAACGAATAACTCCGATTGTTGTTTCAAAAATAGAAAATTATGCCCTGGATTTTGTAGCTTTTGTGGACGCTACGTCGCTACTTGATAAAAATATTAACGTCACTACTGGAAAGTTACTTGATAAATAAAGCAGCGACGCTACGGTCAAGCTACTGGAACATGTAGTTAAACTAATAGCTTCGCTACATGTAGCGGCGCTACTGCCCATCACTGGTTATTGCATACATATCTTTCAGCATATTTACTATAAAAAGTGAGCTGTGTGTTGCATCACTAGTAAGACCATACTCTTTGATTTGTGCAACCAGAATGCAACTTCACAATATAGAAATACCTGCAGGAGGAAAGACTAAAAATATCAATACACATTTGTATATATTTGTAAAAACTGAAACCCTGTGAAATGAAATAGCTGGGGGTTTAAAGGTGCAAAAAATTAGGGTTTATATTGTTGGATTATATTGTGTATATTGTGTATCTTAAGATATTGGATAGTTAACAACTAACTGGAGACTTGGTTTGATTATTTTCAGTTAATTAAGGCTAATTAAATATAGTCAATACCTGAATAGAATATATAACTCTAAAACCACCCATAAATTGTCAATGCATAGATTCTCAATATTATTGTCATAAGACCTGCCAATAGTTAGTGTTTTCTTTTTTTTAAAAAGACTTTTGAGTTGTTTTGAAAAATTAAGTGTAAGGATTAACCTTGATGCACCCTAGAAGTTCAGCTCCTTTTAAAGGTAAAATAGTTGACACAGTTATAGCTTTGTAGCTTTATAGACTAACTGAATGCTACAACAGATTGGAGATTCTGACCTATACTTATTTTGCTGTTTTGAGTTTAAAAAATGTCACTGTCTTGAACCAAAAGGTTTATTACTAGTTCATGAGGATAAGGAATGTAGGCAGGCATACTGAGAATTTGATCAGGCAGGTGATGATCGACAAGCTGATGTAGGAAGGCAGACTGGAAGCAGAAATTGAGAAGACGTATGATGGCTAACTTGACTGATGAGTAACTTTGAACTGACTGGAGACAAATAAATCAACATGATGACAGGCGGAAGCAGCCCAGGACATGACCACAGTTAGGCTGATCATTACACGCTGAGCTAAGGAAGGCCAGCAGTACACACAATCACTTAAACTGATCCTCATATGGGTACAGAGGAGACAATCTGGTGAAGAATGACAGAGAGTGGCAGGTCTAAATAGCCATGATTTCTAATGTGATGTATGAGGATATTTAAGAAAAATTCATGTGCATCTGCTTACTCTATTTAACAGAGTGGAGCAGATCAATATGTATTAACCTGCAAGCCAGCCCAAAAAAGCAATCAAGCATTCTTCATGACAAATTGCATTCATACATTAAGCGCTGGCATATAGTGTTGTATTAAATTAAAGCTCAAATGTTGCAACAGAACCTCAGAAAGATCACAGTTACAATATTTATTCTTATATTGTAAGGCCCAATGCTCTAATGCGATTTGACTGCTTACACTGTATGACGAAAAACCACAAGTCAGACTCAGTTCCATAGGAAGATAGCGCTGGTCTGACTTGTCTATCCAGAAGTAAAGTCAGGGAAAAAAGGATTCCCATGTCTGCACAAGTACAAGGTTGAGGGAAGTCGGCCCGTAGGCAATCATAGCTCTGCTTCATCAGCAGAATAAGCTCAAGATCAACTGACCAGGGCCCGCTGAATTTCAGCCGTGTTTAATTATTTATCTGACCATACTATTCCCGATCAGTAGGTGGTTGTGAGAGGCAAATCGTGCCTTGTTACTCCCTGTATACTAAACAATAAATGACACCAAATGAAAGTGACACTGTAAAATTTTCCACAACTAAAAAATTCTCCCAAAACAAACCAAAAGAATCATATATTGTATTCCTACCTTAAAGTTGTTGAGAAATGCTGACAGACCTTTGATTCAGTCCCTCTCTCTTTTTTTCCTTAAGTAGAGGCAGACTTTAGTAATAGTTGCTATTCATCCTGCTTCGTTTTGGTGCTGTTTCTTAAAGGTTCCCAACAGACATTATATCTAGTGTTATTTGTTCTTATTTTATTTTAATTCTATTTTCTTTCAAATATTTAAGTTTTGGTTTAAAACATTGCAAGAAATACTTTAATTTGTAGAAATGTGTACTCTTCTGTAGAAATGATTTCATCGAAGGTACAATAAAACATTTCCATGGATATTATTGGCGATATTATGATGTAGCTTTGAGCAGGAACATTGGCTATGGAAAACTCAACTCATTAGTTCTATTGTATTTATAAAATCACATGGGGATTAAATATTTAAAGAACCTTTACCTAGTGTAGAATTGCTTAAGCCTACCTTCAAAATATATGAAAAATGAATATAATCCCTCTTCACAGGTAAATACGAAGAGCCCTAGAATGTAACTAGAGTGTAGATTTCTATTGCAGATATGTAGTACTTTGTTCACTTTAAATGATGACTCAACAATTTTTTTCTTTCTTTCATCATACTGCAGCAGTCGTTCCATTTATCAAAAAGTTTCACCACTCGAAAGTCGTTCAGCATGGAACCAATGCATCTTTTTGTACCTCACCTGAGACAGAGAAGACTATCACAGAGGTATTAGAGTAGGGCTACTGTGGGAACAATGGATTCATCTTCAGATCCAATCAGTGCCATTTGTCTCAGTAAAGTTTTCCACCCCTATGAGGTAATTAATTAAACCAAGCTGTACATTGCAACCTACTCTGACTCACCAACATCTGCACCATTCCTGATACTGGTCAGAAAATACATTCAAATAATGTAAATTATAAATTTCTTCTATTCACTTTGTTACGTTTACCTTGATAATAAGCCTGCAGTTGGTTTATTTTAATACTTTAGCTTCAAGACAGCATTAGAGAAAAAAGGAAACATTTTTTTAAATGAATAGCTTTATTGTCTTTACATTTCCTTACCTTAAACAAGCTACACCTTTCTTTCAATGTTGGAGAATATTAATATTTCTTATCTTCAGCAGGCAGTGTGAATGTGTGCAGTAAGATGGGGGAGGGTACATTTTCAGCATAGCTGTTGCTACTTTAACATTTGAACAGAAAGAATTGTGTTCACACCTTTAAAAGTTGGGGAAAAAAATATTCCATCTCAGAAAAAGACAAGTGGTGTATGCAATTCATCCACATTCCTTCATAAAATGAGAAACATTTTTTTGCCATTTTTTAGGCCACTCAAAAAGCCCATTGCCCTTTAGCGACACATTTCCGTGTCATTGCAGATAACAGCGAAAAAGTGTTGATCAAAAGCAAAACACGTTCCCTCTATTTCCTCTTAGATAAGAGCCGACCATCCAGTGGGACGTCACTGGTTTTGTGGCCAAAAAAAGTCAGTCGCTCTTGATCCTTAGGATTAATCCAAAACGAATTGACCAAAATGCGACTTGCAACGATTGGCCGAATCCTTCTAGGATTTAGCTGAATGATCTGACAAAGTGTTTTTTGCTGTTTGTTAATATTAGCCCTCCAGTTCTTGCTCTGAGAAATAACAAACTTTAATCCCATCAGTGCAGGAGGTGGGAAACAGAATGACTAACTAAAATAAATGTTATTTTTTGTATCCCTTTAACACCAATTTCCTGAATGCAAGAAGAAAGGCACTAAGGCTGACAAATAGGACAGCTTATCAAGTTTTAAAACCAACCTTTAGTAACTTTGTGAAAAGCTCAGTCAAAAAGGTCTAAATGTTGTAGGAAAATTCAGATGTTATGAGGTTTAAAAAAGCTGTATTTAGAACCAACAAGGTAAATTAATCAAACTTACCAGGTTTTCAGGTTTTAGCTGAAAACCTAACAACTAGATGTTGGAATCTAAGAAACCTTCTGCTACAGTAAACATGCCTTTCTGTTGTTTTTCTTCTGCTTTTGGCTTTTTTTACCCCTAAAATTTGCCCTCTGCTTGTCCACTTTACTCATCGCTTTACACCCAATGTCTGTGAATGTTAGCCCGTGCAAGGTTTATGAAAATTATGTAAAATTCAGCCACAGAAGAGCTTTAAACATTACATCTATTTTTTAGAACTTTAAAAAGATATTTAATGTGCAGTTTTGCACCTTGGAAGAAATTGCAAGTGATTTTAGAAAGTTTCCTCAGGGGTTTGTGCATTAAAACTGTCTGAGAAGTTAGATGTGAGCTTCCTGTGCTCTGAGATGCTGTATGTGTTACCTCTTTCTATTAGCATTTATTACCCTGCAATACTGCCTCACCATGACTCAAGTTCTTCAGTAGCAGAACTGCATTTTAACTTTTTATTATTTTCTTTTTTTAACTGCTGCCTCCAAATATATCACCAAATCAAATTAAGATATTATTTTCATTTTCTTATGCCTCTTTTAGAAATAAAAGCATTTTCTAAGTTTCTTTTTAATACAAGGCTTAGATCTTCACAATGTGTAGATTAAAACTTTTGGTGTTTATTGTCTAGTAACTATTTACAGCCTAAGCATCACCCTTGGTTAAGTGCTATTTTTACACCACCCCAGCATTGCGCTGAGGAATTATTCATTTTGACATTTCAATTGCAGGTAAACTGTAGCTCTGAATAAAGTGGCATTTAAACTGAAAGTGGCAGGTCAATTAGATCATCTATCAAAGCCTGTTAATTTTTTGTTGTTTGGTTTTTGCGTTCAATATTGTTTGTTGCAGTCGCTGAAGTCGTTTTCTCTTTGGCAAAACCCCATATGCAAAACAAGAGCAAAGGTCATGAGAAATCACAGGGTTTTGAAGCATACCTGATGTTAAGTGACTCTTTCCTCACGTTGGTGATTTATTCTTTCATCAAAGCAGAATGTCAAGCCATTTGTCTCTTCTTTGTCATTTGGTTGCAAGTGGTTGATTGAATACAGCGAAGAATTGCTAGAAGCAGCAAACTGGTGTGAAAATCATAAACCGTCATAAATAATAGTGACAGTTATTTACAATATACAAGCCGAAAAAAATCATTCATCTCATTAGTGTTGCATCTTGGTTGTCTGAGAATTTTTGAAAATGCTTCAGCGAAGGAACTTTTGCTCTGAAAGGAATGTAAGGACTGAGGAATCTATCTTATCCCCCATGGAGAGGAGATGATTTGGGGGCAGAAGTAACTGAGTCACTGGTGCCTGCAGCTGCGGCAACAAGCAGCTGCAGAGCTTCTAGTTGAACAGAGGGATGACGACCTACTTCCGAAAACTGTCATGATTAAAGGGATGCGTCAGATGTATTAAGAGCATAGCAGCTTATTTGAATTGGACTACCATAAATAGCCGCTGGGCTTTGTTTTGTTTCCATGCAACCCCCATCTCTTAGGGAATATATATAATTTTTTTTTCCTTAGATAGAGTATCTCAGAAAAGCATCCATGCCCCCAGGTGTTTTTTGAAATACTACAGCCTTGAATTATAAAAAATATTATTAAAGGTTTTGTATCATCTGATCGACCTGTCTAATATTAAAATGCAGCCTTGGTGTATATCTTTTTAACCAAATATTGTGTTTACCTATAACTTTTTCGTTGCAAACTTTTTTTCATGTAGCTTGGAAATAATTTCTCCATGTCTTTTGGTTTCGGCTTCAGTAAACTTCAATTTCTTTTTTTTTTATTAAATATTCCCAGTTCTATTTGAGTTTCCTTTAAGGCATTCAAGCATTTTAATTAGGGTAAAAGGTAACAGAAACAATTGTAAAGAGACAAACAGGCTAATTCCTTCTGCTCAGACGACTCTGAGTTGTGGAACAGAAGTTGCAAATTTTTACAGTAAACATACAGAAATGATCGGTGTTCACTGGAGGGTATATTGTTAGTAACTGCATATATGCTAAAGTGCAAAAGTTATACACTCATAACATTACTAGCAGGCCAAGGCCGTCATCAAATTCCAATTTCACTGTGGTTTGGTATCCCGGAGCATTTTGTAAATCTCCTGTGTTAATAATAATGTAAATAATTATTATTTGACCAGAGATTTTTTTTATTTAGGATTTTTCTTAAATGAGCGATAAACCACTAAGAGTCTTACAAATTACATTTTAAATTCTGAGTTGGTACATTTTTACCACAAGAGGTGAAACCTGTATTTTAAATGAGTCCAAACTGTATTTTTTGCTCAAAATGTGTTCATGTCCTACTGTTGTTTTGTGGGTCATAAAATGAAAAAAAAAAATCATAGCATCTGAATGTTTTCCGTGTTTCCACATTGTGACTTGTATCCTTTACCCCTTGCCTCTGTAACCCCTCAGCTGGGATTTTTGATCAGATGTTTTTACAAAAGCTCTGACATCTTAATAGTGCCACTCGATTTGTACAGTGGCAAACCATTTGGTCATTCACTGAGATATATATCCATCAGTGTCTAAATGGTTAATAAATGGTTTGCAGTTATTATCTTATTCCGTTACTTTAAAAGTCTTGAAAACAGCTAGAATTTCCCTACTTTTATGTTTCACAGTTTCTGCAGATATTCATTAAATGCTTGTTACCTTCAGTCCTTTTCTGTTTTAAATGCACTATTCTTTAAATATTTATTACAGTAAAATATTTAGATAGTATGTAGGGCTTGAATTTTATACCAAAAACAAGTGTTTGGGAAAAAGAAAACATAATGTAATGAAGAGGTCTTTAATACTGGGACTATTTATATAAATAACTTTATATGGACCTTTGCACTTTATTAAATAGAAGCAGGTTGGTTAGCACTATGACTTTTTATTTAGCACTGCAATTTAAGCATAGCTTTGCACATAAAGAATAATTTGCAAACGTTTACTTTAAATTTTTTATTGAATATTTATTGAGTATTTTAATAGTTGGTGTGTTGCCTTTTGTTCCAGGATCTGCAGAGCTGCTGTCCATTAATAATTGGGGTAGTTGTCCGTGTAAGAGAGAATTGTTGTTTAGGGCAAGCAAGGGTTACTGTTTAGAAACTTTACCTAATGCTAGTGTGTAATCTGTTGGAAGTGAGTGCAGAAAAGAAGTGTTGTGGTGCAAGGAAAGTGACTTATCTATATTTTCCATTCCATTCCTCTCCCAGAACATATGAATGGGGTCTGGACCCCAGGGGAAGCATTTGTCCAAACACCCTGGAGAGGACATGGTTCAGTCCTTCATCAGCTGTGTCTATTTAAGCCAGAGATTGCGTTTGATACGAGGCTTGATAATGTGAAACTGAATAAACCTGCTGATAGTTTTACTTCACTTTGTCTGATAGTATAATTTTCTCACTGGAAATCCATCCGAAAGGTCGCCTGGTATTGATCACCATTTGGTTTAGCTCTGTTTTTTCTCTACTTCCTCTTCACAACGAAATTAATGAGTATGTAAAATCTATTAAGATTATATGACTTTATGCTGTTATTTGGACCATTTTTAATTATATATAATTAGATCAAAGTGCCTTACCTCAATGGAAACTGCTAGTGGGATAAGGTTGTTTTGCACTACAAGGTACACCCACTAACTGCGGTTTTAAATTGCTCTTTTCTTATTTTTTTTTATTTACCCTTTATTTAACCAGGTAATACCCATTGAGATTAAAAA
>NW_015151243.1:512171-513391 GCF_000732505.1 Cyprinodon variegatus | reverse complement strand
CTACTAAGTTTCATGTTTTTCAAGTTTCAAGTTTCATATTTTGCAGCAAATTCCATGCAAAGGGAGCAAAGTAAGCAAAGGGCTTTTTACCCAGCTCAGTACTGACACGTGGGACAGAAAACAAGACAACAGCCTGAGAACGGAGAGAGTAATGACCAGTACTTTTTTTCATAAGAAGTGAACATAAATAAGATGGAAATGCACCAAGAATAGCCTTATATATAAATATATACCAATGACAAAGCCTCCGTGTAGCCAAGGCAGATCTTAAAAGTGTTCCAAAATATTATTCAACAACAACAGACTCAAAATGTTTCTCTAACCTTTGTGGCTTTCAAGTCTGATCTTTTCTAATTACTAGCCTGTAAATTCTGCGGTCCTGGAGTAAATTAACTTACATAACAATAGATTTTTCAATACATATAATACAACCGGATTTCCACACATAGGTGTTTTGCACTTCCACGTGCTTAGCTTCATTTATTGGTATAAACTGTCAGAAGAATAAACAGTTTATTACGGCTGCTTTCATTATGTTTATACACTTATCAGCTATACCTGAGCAATTACTAATACTTAAAGGTCACGATGGGTCAGACACCTCATTATATGGACTTTATTGGGTGTTCTAGTTGAAAGTGATTACACTGTCACTACAGAAGGTTTCTGTGTTTTTCATTTATGATTGTCTGCACATGCTGATGAATAGCTCCTCAACCTTTCAAACTCCTTTTCTAATCCACATCTTTTATTGAAATGTTAAAACAGAAAAAGCATTTTCTATAATATGTTGGTTGTATCATGTTCTGATCCTTTTCAGATAGTGAATCAGTCACTACTTAAGAAAACCTCCTGTTGTGTGTCTCATTTATAAAAACAGTTATTTCTTTTTTTTATGAAAGACACCAATAAACAGCAACTAATTCTGGATCAAAAACATAGTTTGATTGATTGATTGATTGATTGATTGATTGATTGATTGATTGATTGATTGATTGATTGATAAAACACATTGGATAAATGTACTTGTTACATCGGCTCAATAGTCAAAAAGAAGGTGCAAAAAGGAGGAAAAGGTGTATTGGGTATATAAAGTATATACAGGGTTTCACACAGACACCTGGGAGCTTGAGGGTTCTGCTCAGTATATTTGCTACTCTTACAAATGCACTTTGCTGGACCTAAATGTCTGATGTATTTCCAGGTGGTATACACATATA
>NW_015151243.1:499463-512151 GCF_000732505.1 Cyprinodon variegatus | reverse complement strand
ACACACACATATACACATAAGAAGTGAGGTCTCTTATTTGACAGGATTATTACACAGGGTATTAAATGGGTATTTATATAAATAGCTATTTATGTATAGTAATTGCACTGGGTATTAAATATGAACAGGTTCTTGCACAGGGTATTAAATAGTGATTGCACATTAGTTATTGCTCAAGTTATTGCAGTTATTGTGTAGCATTGTTGAGTCTGCTTGCAGCAGGGATGAATGACCTGCGGTAGCACTCCTTTTTACAAATAGGGTGTAAGAGTTTCACTAAATGAGCTGCTTAACTCCTCTACAGTCTGGTGCAGGGGCTGGAATGTGTAGTCCATGATGGATGTAATCTTGGAAAATAGGTTTGCTTAAAAACAAAATATGTTCTCAATTGTCTTTTAATCTAATTGCATCATAAACTGTACGTGCTTTGATATCTCAATTTTCTGATTATGTTCACTTATCTAGATGGATCTCCGAAGATTGGGAGCATTGTACCAAAACCTGCGGCTCCCTGGGTTTTCAGATCCGGACAGTTCGCTGCGTACAGTCCCTCCACGATGGCACCAACCGCTCCATCCACAGCAAATACTGCACTGGGGAGAAGCCAGAGAACCGAAGACCTTGTAATCGAGTCCCGTGTCCTGCCCAGTGGAGGACTGGAAGCTGGTCGCAGGTACTCCATAAGCTCTTTGACCAGAGAATGTTACTGCTTAAAGAAAGCCCAGCCCTTGGTCTCAGCTAACATCAGTGGTAAAATATAAATGATTTATGATGTAGTTCAAACAGTGGTCGTAGCATCAATTATACAGCAGGGCTATTGAACTCGACATGATCAGCTACTAAAGTGAATTATAAAGCTTGTGTAATATTTAATTTGATGTTTTCAGATCTCCTTTTCAAAATAACTTGTTTCCATTCCACAAAGTGAGTCCTGAAAAAGATTGAAAAAGATTTAAAGATTTAAAAACTCAATAATCTAATAATTTTGGCATCCCTGGTGAAGATTCACAGAAAGCCTTAGAAAAGAATTATGTATTTGAAAAAAAAAATTGAGGCCAAGTCTAGTCTAGTCAAGTATTATTTCTATTATTTTAACCATCACAGATAAAAATCATAAAGTTCTTCTGGAGGGTAGAGCAGTAAGTTTAAAGAACTTCAAAAACTGATAGGCTAATACAGTTTATTAAAAAAGCAAAATATTCACTAACTCTCCATAATTACGTAGTAGACAATTTATCTATTATAAGGAACTTCTAAGTTTAATTTTGAGTGCAGAAAAAAATTTCTAAAAATTGACAATGATGCAATGGTGGAGAAAGTCTCAGAGCACCACATTAGATAGAGTTTGTCTTTCGTCTTATTAAACTTATTACTGTATAGTAAGGGGCTGGAGAACTGACATGTGTCATCTTCATTTTATTCTTAACTCTTTCCTTGAAAGCCATTCTGTGCTAAACTGCCTCAATAATAAATGGTGTTATTCCTCCGTTTTTTCGGTTTGGACATGTATTTGAAAGATACCAAATACTGAAAAAGGCTTGAAATAAATGCAGACGGCGTACAGAAGGGTTTCTCTTGGAGTCTGCGGATTTTTAGTTTGGTATTAAAATAATGCTGTGTAACTTTTAGCCCTTGGGAACTTCCAGGTTTAGTCCCCCTGAACGCTGTTGTTGATACTGCTGGTCTGTAAAATTTAGCAGATAGTCATGGAGTTACTTGTAAAGACAAAGCCTCATTCCCCCCTATAGATTTAAAACCTCCATCAGAGCACTGAAAATCAAAGCTAATCTATTTGTTTTGTTGCCAAACAACAACTTTAAGGATCGATAGATGTTTAATGGAAGCTCGGTTTGCCGTAAAGCTGTGCTCTGCGTCTTAAGACCTTTTCAGTAATAGATCCAACCGTCTAATGTTACATAAGTGAGTTTTTGAAAAGGGCAGCCCACATGGAGCATACATACACACGTATGGAATACTGACCTGAAAAATAATTTAATAGATCTAAAACTGGGCTAATGCTTGGGCTTAAGAATGCTTTCTGAGAAAAATTGAGGTGCTACAGTTAGCGAAGGGCTGGCTGATATTCCTATCTTAGTTTCTTGTGGTGTATTCTGACACTATCTTCTAACAGTTGCGTTTACTTGATACAAGAAAGAACATAAACAAAACTACAGAAGTAATCAATGTAAAGACCTTACCTGGATATATAATTTAGACTGGATTAAAAAATGTCACAACAAGGAAATTTGGCAAAGTTAAATTGTCCAATAGCATCCATATTTTTGAACAAAAAATTAATAATCTCAGGGTTATTTGCATTTGAGAATGTGTTTACTAAACAGACTATTCATTTATTCTTCGTTTAAGTGCACTACACTGTAGACAATATCCCGTAAAAATTCAAAAAATATCCACTGGACTTGGTTTTCAAGATTTGAAGACGTTTCGCCACCAGTAGACAATATCATGTTTTTACCTTTGTGTGTACTGTAATACAACCATAATATGGAAGAGCAAAGGTAGAGGAAAACAAACTGGAGAGAGGAGCAGCACCCATATTCACACAGCTCTGAGAGGAGGATATAGGGTGGGGAAAGGAAAATTGATCAAGGTGAAGAGGTGGACTTTGTACAGTAATTGCGAGCAGATAGATGTAATTTTCCTCTGTACTTCTATTGCTCTGCATTTCATTACTTTCTAATTTTATGCTATTGATCATTCAATATTTTTCATATTCATTTATCCTCCTGAAAACTGAATCACAAAAGGCACACTGTTAACAATTTAACCACTAAAACAATTTATTTCACCATATGGGGGGAGATAAAGTTATTATCTATATTATTCATTGCTGTATGAAGTTTGAGTGCCAATTTGCTTCACCATCAATAACAGTGAATTTCAGATTCCAAGTTTTATTTGTTTTATAACAAAACTTAAAAGTAAAGATGACGATCTTTTTTCCGGCTGGATCATCTTAATAAGTGGTCCTCCTAATTTCCACTCATTCTGGTGATATGTTTATGTAAGGCCATCCTACGTACTCGTCCAGTTAGCTATCTTTTTCTGAGCATGCGCACTTTCAGGTGTATATCTGTGGTGAGCTACGGTTTCAGACAGTCATTGAAGCTCACCTTTCTCACCACGGTTCTTTTTGAAAATGGCCGAGGGTCGTTAGAGAAAAAGTGTCTACAAAGTGTATAAGAAGAAAAGAGAGGCCTCAGAAGAGGCAGATATATCCCAGAATGCTTTGTGACAACAGAGGTGAGAGCTCACCTCTTATTTTTATTTATTTATTCATATCTCACCATGGAGGGTATCTGGTCAGCTACAAAAACTACACTTTCATCCAGTAGCTTAGTGTTCTAACTGGTTGCTGTCGGGATTGAAAATGTTTCCATCACTAAGTGGAGCCTTCATCTGTTACACAGATATGGTATATGTATTGTTTAGCAAGGTTTGGACTGATTTTTTCCTGGTGAGTATCCCTAATATAGCGGACAATGGTCTCATATTCCTCATGCACCCCCTGATGCCACACAGAATTTCTGGTGGATTATATATTATGGTAATCATGACACTTACATCTCTATGGCTCACAGTTGGTCTATCTTGACCTTGAAAGCATATTATTTGGTTTTATAGAGACAAAATCTCATGTCATGTAAGGATAGTACTGGAAATATATGGAAATTGTTGGTGGGGTGGGCAGTCAGTCATAGATTGAATTAGGTTATCAATGGGATTACGAGCTTCAGCTCTGTAGCCCTTCTTGTTTACATTGTGATGTTAAACTTGAGAGGATCAGATCTCAGGATCAGCTTATGGTTGACAGCATGCAGATAACGTCCAAGAGGCAAGGCTGAGGTGGGTTGGACATGTTATGTGAACAATTGGTGGATACTATGGATAAACGATGTTGGAGATAGAGCTGCTAGCAGAAGGAAAAGAGGACGACTGCGCGGGAGATTAATGTACTTTTTGGAAGAGGACATGCAGATGGTTGGTGTAACAGTTGAAGAGGTGATCTATTAAGGCAGTGCCTGAGCAAAGCAACCAAAAGGAGAGCAAGGGCAAGACATGTTTGGAAGCTTTGATTGCGCGTCCTAATTTGTTCCACTGGATTGTGCTTCACAGTAGACTTACTGAGAAGTAATCAAACAAAATTAATTTTGCAATGTTGTCTTCTTTTTTTCTCGTGATTTAATTGCAAAAGATTGCACCATAAAGGCAGAACATTACGGAAATAAATATGTTTTTCCTAAAGGGATATGAAAGAGACCCTACTTACTTGGTGTTTTGTTTTTTTCTTACCCTTGATGTTTTCAATGGCAGCATTTAGATTACTGCACCCTGCGTTTGATCCAGGAGGACACAGATTTCAGACATTAGCTCATATTTCCATCAACGCCAGCTGGAGATATGAGTGTAACAGGCAGCCAGCAACAAACTGAAATGAACATCCAGCAATTTAACGACACGCTGCTGTTACTAAATTCAGCTGCTAATATGATCAGTGTGTGGGTGACATGATTTACACATATAAATTGTGTCATATTTATGTATTGAAATTAGTGATAAAATAATTTTATGACTGATGCTCAGAAACGGCTTATAACATAAATCTACCTTATTGTAACCGCAGGACTAAATCTTTTAAGTTCTTTATCATTTATTAGATGCCTCAAAATAAACAAAACTTTACATACTATTAAATATAGCATTGCATTCATTTTTGAATGTTCTAAGTAATTACGTAGTAATTGCCATTGTTTCTAATAGAAACTTACAGAATAGATCAAGCCCCCATCTTCACAGCAATTTCCTAACTAAGTTCATAAAATCAATATAGTCAATGGGAACTTGCATCATAAAGTAAATCTGTTGAAGGGAAAATCAAAAGTCCACAGCTTCCTGTTACCCAGCAGATAAAATGTTGATTCAATTCCCTACAGATTTCACGGTGCAGTCTCACATAAATCCGGTTTAACAAAGGGGGATGGAGTAAAAAAAAAACAACAATGTTGTGGGGCATTTAGCTTTCAGGTGGATATCGAACTTGAAGTCAGCTTGTTATCCTGGCCAATTACCAAGACATTGGCTGCCACTTGTATGACCTTCCTCCACTAATTTCTGCTCTGTTGTTGATGGGATTCACCGTTTCTCTTCCTTTCCAAGTGCTCTGTGACATGCGGTGAGGGTATGGAAAGGCGTATGGTAACCTGCCGGATCGGAGATCAATGCTATGGGGATAAACCCGAGGCAGTGAGGCCATGCAAAGCTGGACCATGCAATGGTAAGTATGCGTGTTTAGTAGGTTATTTTTAAAAATGTAACGGAAATAGAATAACTCTTTCAATTTTTATCGAAAGAAAAGTTATTAAAGTCACTAATATCTTTTGAATATATTTGGATCAGTCACAGCAACTGCATCTATAAAGGCTAAGAGGGCAGGGGCAAATAAATTAAAGGCAGGATGAATGGTGCGTTACCTTAAAGTTCCAATATCATAAATTAAGATGGTGTGTCAAAGAGAGGAAGGTATTATCAATTGGTTCATTTCGAAGAGCTGTTTAAAATAGTGCTTCATGTTAGTATTTAATTGTTTTTAAGAAGCTGATATGGAGTAACTATTTTTTAACTGAAAAAAATTCAATGGGATGATGCAAATCATCCATCTGTTGTTGACTTCAAGATTCTGTGCAGACCAGTCATGTTTCAGTGTGCTTTGGATCTTTGCGTTGTGCAAAGGTCTTTTACGGTAATAATAGATCAGAATCCTATTTGATGGCACTACTGTCTCATTCTACAGAAAAGTAATTGTTTAAGTTTTGGCAACTTTAACTTTTCTTTTATAAAGCTACTGTAGGTTTTTAATGTGTAAACAGTTACGCACCTGAAATCATCTTGGAATGTTTAAATATACAAAACCCATGGATCTAGGACTTGAGTGGTCAGTCGAAATTGTTTGGTTGGAAAATGCAGAGCAAGTGTTGGTCAAACATGCTTTTCAGGTTAATGTACGGGTGTGTGTACCTTTCACGTGTTTGTGTTAGTATGTTTGTGCAGCATATGCCTGTGGGTTCAAGCTGTCATACCTTTTACTCTGATGTTGTATCTAAAAGTTTACGTTCTACTTTAGTGGTTGTGATATTTAAAATCCCCATGCTTTTAAGTCTTACTTAACCCCTGAAGCCCACCCAGGGACAGGGTTGCAAATTAGAGATTGCTGAAAAACCTGTACATTACAGATGCAACCCGTACATTTTAAGAGGCAATGCTGGTGTTAAAGGAACAAGTAAAATAGGTAAATGCTCCTGATAAAAATTCAAAAACCTTAATACCCTTTACACAGATCTTTTCATTACGTGAAAAAACAGACACAAAACCCTGACTTATGCACAGGATTTCCAGAGAGCAATGAACTATTCATCATTCTAGAGCAATGTTTTTCAATCCTGGTCCTCGAGGCACCCTGCCCTGCATGTTTTAGATGTTTCTCAGCTTTCACACACCTGTTACCAATTGATAGCAGATTATCAGGCTTTGCTGAACTGCAATCATCTGAATCAGGTTTGCTGAACCTCAGAAACATCAACATGCAGGGTAGGGTGCCTTGAGGACCAGAATTGAAAAACACTGCTCTAGAGAACACATCTCTACCTTTCCTGTGTCAAGTTGTGGCATGCTTCACACCTCTGCAGTTGATGTTTTGCATTGGATTAGAGATGTAAGGCTTAAATTCAACTTGATTAAGTTGTCTGTGCAAAGTTTTTAAGAAAACCAAAATGCTTCATAGAGTTTAGAGGTCTGTGGTGGTTGAATCTCCACAGAGTTACCAACTCATCACCACTAAGCATCTCAGCATCTGCTGAGCCCTCTATAGTTTTTCACACTCTATTACTTAGTGGTTGAATTATTGTCATTGTGAATCAAATCTCCTTTATTATGACAACACTAACATTTTACTGTGAAGTATTTTGTTATGAGAAAATGTCTTCATTTTGATTTTATAAAATGTATAATCCACTGACATTACCACACTTGAATTCACTGGGCTCTTCAGACCAACGAATGATTTCCATAAATATTGACATGCCCAGGTGATGGTATTTGTGTGCATGGATATAATTTTGTACCACAGATTACTCTTTATCGCCATTGTCACAATTACAACCACATTGAATATTCTATAATCTTATTATAAAATCATCTTAATTTTGTCTATTTTTTAGTCTGTACTATGTTAATTACAATGAGAAATAAGAGATTTGATATATTAATTCATAATAGTCTTCTGTAATGCATTACCACATTAGTCGTACATGAAGGATTTATAGCCAAAAGACCTTCTCACATTTTACTTCTGTAGGTCTGAAAAGCTCTGTTACCATGATAGCTGTTTTCCGTCAGCTTTAAATGCTTCCTAAGAGGTTTCAAACATCATTTATATTTTAAAGTTACAAAAGAGTAATGAGTGGCGCATGGACCTGAGCCAATAAAGGACTTTCCTGGAATTCATTTGTATTGATTTAAAAGGAATCATGTTACAGTCCTTTTCCCAGTAGAGTTCTGTTTTTTTTTTTTTCTGAATGTGCAGCTAATTATATACGACCAAAACCCACTGAACAAAAGCAGCACCTTTATGCTTTACTGTAAAGTGCTTTTCCTGCTACAGTCCTATTACTGAATAATCGTTGTATTCCCTCTGTTTGACTTTCAGATGAGCCATGTAGTGGAGACAAATCAATCTTCTGCCAAATGGAGGTTTTAGCAAGATACTGTTCTATCCCAGGCTACAACAAACTGTGCTGCGAGTCATGCAGTAAACGCACTGGAAGTTTGTCTCCGTTCTCTGAGGCAACTGGGACAGAGGGACATGTCCGCTTCGGATCAGCATCTCAGTTACTGGAGACATTGATGGCCAACGCTACTCGTAGTGGCAAGCAAAGCTCAGGAAAAGGATCCACTGTGCAAGGCAAAGCTGCAAAACACATCACAACCCCAGCTCCACAAACTAAAGTCAAACCAAATATCTCAACTGCACCACGGCGAGTTCCACGAGATTTAAATATTACTCCATCTTTTCTGAAAAACCAAGAGAGTCAAAGATCTGTCCGCCTGATCGGGAGTAGATGGCCTACATCATATTCTAAAGTTGAGAGATGAAAATAAAGCTGGTTTCCTTTAGGACTCCTCATACCCATCCTCATTCCGAGTATTCACACACCAAATATACCACAGATTGAGAAACAGATAGTAGGAAAGTGAAAAAAGTGCTGGTTCACTTTGATTTTATTGATACCAACTCCCCTTTTTATCCCTGAAATAGACTTTAAATAGTGCGCTCACATGTCGTAGGTAGCTTCCATAGTCTCTGAACTAAGAAAAGTGGAAATAAAGGTTGATATGACCCAAAGGGAATATTGTTTTAATCAAATTACAAAGCTAAATAGTTTATGCAAAATAGCCAAAAGATGTTCCCGTTTGTAAGTCTGACTCCAATTTAATTTTTTTTTTCATAACGATTGCTGCTGTATTTATAAAAATCAGTCTTGAATTTTTGAATGAGGTACTGAGGTTTTCTTTGTGGTCCCTTTAAGCAATAAAATGCCTGACATGTTTATGGAAGGCCCTTAATTTCTGATTGGTTTATTTTATGTCTGTACCATAAGGAGTAAGACCTTTTGCCTGAGAAATCAAGTTCATGCAATATAAGTTTTATTCTTGTTGACAACATCATTTGTTGGACGAGAACTGTAAGAAAAACTTGTGGTGAACTTGAATCAGCACTTTGCCATCCTTCAGTGTGTCTGGCTCCCCTCAAAACATTTTAGTGCTCAAACAATTAAAACAACCATTGACAAAAATCAAGCATTGATTCTTAAGTTTTGAATTTTCTTCTTTTTTTTTTGTCCTCATCTGCTGTTTGTATCTGAAAATAAGAGCACCAACAAAAGCATTTGGTTTTCATTCTTTGCTGGGTGGTTTTGTCTGGTGGATGTTTGTGCCATGCTGTTGCTGAGGCAACACATCATAGTCTGGTATCTTTTGTTTAAGCAAACTGTTTTGAGATGGCAAAGTGTTTGCTTAAAGGTTTACAGTAGCTCCTCCATTGGATGCTTAATAGATGGAGAACAACTGCAGCAGTCTTAGCTAATTATATCTGCTCAAGGTGCATCTGTAAGGCTGGAAAATAGATCATATTTGAAGTGTTAATTTTGCTGCTGTTTTTTTTTTCTCAAACTTGATGTCTTCGTTACTAAGGTTATTTTTTTTAAAGTAGGGATTTTTCATGAGCTACCATTCTTCTTACCAAAGAAAGAAAAAAAAGTTTAGAAATTGATCTGGCCTGTTTTTTTTCTTAACATGGCTTAGAATTTCTTAAAATAATTTTATTTTAATTAAATCACCTGAATGTTGTAAAGTTAACCAAATTATTTAGTTTTATTATATTTACATTTGTTTGTTCTCTCAAATCTATGAGAAATGGTGCCGTTATTTCCCAGTTAATATTCAAAAATGCTCTGTAAATACCTCAGATGGAAAAGTTGGTATTACAATGTGATATCAAGAACACCTTAAAACATTTATTTTTGCTGTCCTTTCAGGATGCTTGATAGTGGTGCAGTTAACATCAGTCAGAATGCTGAAATATATATTTTTTTACTTATTAACCTTTTTCTGTTTGTTTTGGCAAAATATTTGCCTTTCTTCTTTACCCTAACCATTGTTTTTTTGTTTTTGTTTTTTGAGCAGATTCGCAGGACTTACTTTTAAGTCTCTGACTCTAAAAATCCAAGATTACCAAAAATGTTTTTGTGTGTTTTAATAATAAGGAGCTTCTAATCATATGGAGGTATACATGTTTGTGCAGACAAGAAATTTGACTTCCAAAGCACTTTCAACTAGTTTCAAAGACTAATGTAAAAAGTCTTGTTTTACAGAACAAAATTTGAGGAAAAAAAATAGCAGCAGTCTATAGGATAAAATTTTTTTTTCCCAATTTGGGTACTGCTGCTTAACTTAAGAGTCATCCCAGAATTATGCTTTTATGTTGTTTTTTTTTTTGGCCAATTTAAATAGGATAGGGTGCTTTTAAACTTTGCTGCTTTTTAGTTTTATTTGAGAGAACTTAGTCGGGATTCCATTTACTTTTGTACAAGTTTATATTAGCTACCATTTTATTTTTAAACATCTTAAATCAATCTTCTCAGTCGTTTCTGAAACAACAAAGAACAAACATATCTGCCATTTGCTAAATATTTTCTCTTTTTCTGACCATTATCCACAAATCTAAGAGGTTTGCATGAAAATCACACTGGATTTTCAGTTTACAATATAGTCAGACCAGGCAATCTAATCTAAGTTTAAACATCTATAAATTTCCCTGTTTGTGTGTAAATACGATGATTTGCTGCCTTTTTTTTTGGTTAATTGGAGTCAAGAAGCTACTGAACAGATGTACCCAATAAATTGGCCTGTGAGTGCAAATCTCATCTTTTTTTTTATGTATATATATATATATATATATATATAATTTCTTGAAGACTTTCTTTCAGATCACAAAGCTTAAAGATCATTTCTAATATAATCAAAAAGGTCTTTATTAAATAAGGAAGAATAACTGCTTTTATGAAACATTTTTGCATATTAAAAAGACATTATCTATTTAAACTAGACAGTATCTTTATAATAATATTCCTTACTGTAGCTTTCCTCTTTTTAATATAAAAAAAACAACAAAAAAAACATCGACACTGTTGTCACTACAGATTATTGTTTTTCTACTTTTTTCTTGGGTTTAACAAATTTCCAGCTTTTTGAAAAAAAACAGGGACATCGTGCTGACAGCTTGGTGGATATGTTAATTAGGATGTGTCGCTTACTGAGTCTAAATAGCCGCTCTACTAACTCAAACAATGCTTTAAAGTCAAAAAGTTGTGTAATCGTCCGTAGGAAAAACCTTAATAGTAAAGCTACATACACTCTGTTTCCTATCTTATGCAGGCACCCAGAAAAAATCCTTTAAAGAAGATTTAGATACTTTGGAATGAAGAGAATTTTATGGAACAAGGTTGCCACATTTTGAAAGTATGTGTTGCACTTGGTGCACATCTAAATAGTGCATTGGAATCGAGGGTGTATAACACAGAGCTAATCCTCATGAGGATGGGGTGCCTCACCAAACTGCTTTAATGTTTTCTATATTCAAAGATGAATTAACTGTCTGGTTATGGTTTATATATGATGTCCCACGTGGTAAGATCATTGTCCACTGACTTAATCAGAAACTGTCACGTCATCACTTTCGGTTTCAACCATTTGAAATGGTGAATTGATTGAATCTCCATCGTTACATACAACATATGGCACTAGAATAAATCTGAGGCTCAATCCAAATACGTCAAATCGGTAAGGACACATAAGTCATAGCAAAAGTGCTTCCACTCTCGGTGCTTTCATAATAGTGCTGGCAGTTATCAAGGAGCAGGGACCAGGAAGTTTAGGATAAGGACCTCCGGACATTCCAAGATGGCGCTAGGAACTATGTGGTTGACCACAATCCTTATGTGACAAACCATATAGTTAACCAAAAGTTCATCATTTTGTTACATGTGCTTTGTGTGAGACAGGCAAATAGTTTTATAATTGAGAACTTTATCTGTTTTCTCATTTGTGTAACTTTTGTTTTTTGTAGTTCTTGTCCAGAAGGCTGTAGTCCCAATTTGACCAACGTCATCAAGTGCATGTTTGCCTTGTGATGACACCCAAAATGCCAAAAGCTTTCCGGACTCAGCACAGCAGTACAGAGGTTCTTTCCTACTGAGGATAGTGTTTTTGCTGTTGAGCAAATAAAATGAGAGGGGATAGGAGCTAGGGCAACAATTTGAGATGTTTGAGCCATAGTTGTGTTTATTTTGTAGCAGTGTGGTGCACAAATAGTATACATAGTGTTTGAGTGATGTGGCAATCAATAGACTGCTTTTTCAACATATCACATTTCCTTGGTGTCTTAGCTTATCAAACTTTTTTTTATTCAGTTAGACATCTTAGTGTTAAAAGCTTTGTAATGCAAAGCCAGAGCATCAATGCTTCATATCATCTCGCCTTCACGTGAAATTAAAATACTTGGCAGATACTCAATAGCTTGAAAAGATGGTACACATACTTTACTGTTAGAACTTTTAAGTATTTTTCTTTTAAACATGCAATGGTGCTCTAACAGGATACTGAAGGGTTTTTTGATTGTTTGTTTTTTTCATATATTTTTTGATAAAACTCTTAAACTTCCAATGAGGAAACCACGTAACATTGGATTGGTGCTTTAGGAGTTAAAGGGCTTTACAGCAAAGAATGTGCAAAAAAATGTTTAATGCTACATAGATATTTAATTTATGTAGGAAATTATTTAGCTGAAAATTATTAAACATTTTTTTTGTTTTTTCTTGCAGCTTTTTTTTTTTAAATCAAGGTCAAATGGATGAGGGATACATCTGAGCTATTTCACCTCTCCATTAGATTGTCTTTACCCTGGTTTTGGAATTGAAGGTAACATAATTTCAAAAAGAACAAAACAAATGTTATGTCTTTGTATGTGTTTTCAGAATAATTCTGCTTATTTCCAACTTGGCTTCAATATATTTATTGTTAACTAACTGGATATATGAACATAAACTCACACATT
>NW_015151243.1:425012-498871 GCF_000732505.1 Cyprinodon variegatus | reverse complement strand
ATGGTACACAAAAGTTCATCACAGAAAAATCTTTCGATTAAAAAGAAAAAAGAATCATTACAACCACCATGCATCTGACTGCAATAGCCAAATGGTTTTTTTTGTTTTCAACAGATAGTTTTCAGCTTTGCCACACTCACTCCTGTGTGTCGGTGTACAGTATAGAACATGTATATAGCGTTGAGAGCATAAGTATTTATTGAAAGTCTAATGGCAGTCTGTGCAGTTAGCTGCTGCAGGTACATCATAGAAACTAAATCAACTTCTTTTGTCATTTAAACAAAAGCAAATGTGATAGAATAGTGATGACATTGCCTTTTTTTGCAAACAGTTCTATGTAAATATACATGCTCAGTTTTGAGACGCATCAGTTGTCAGAAGGCTGTTTTTTTAAAGGTGCTTTGTAGATCTTTAGAGTCCTGACTGTACGTCACAGTGCCATGTACTGACTGACCAATCAGCTGCTTTACTTTAGCTTGTAAAACACAAATTATGCTCTTTGCCTTTTTTAGTGTAACATTTTCCTCCCCAGTTCCATTTTAACTGCTGCCTTTAAAAAGTTGCTGCTAAAGTTGTAGACAGCTTGTTTTAATAGGATAGATATAGATGTTAAAATGACAATCCCTGAGCCGCAGACAGATTATAGCATAGGATTCTCAATGTACTGTATCAATACTGTTGTTTTATCCATGCTTTGAAGCATTCCGTTGTCCTGACCCTCAGCTTATGTTTTTGCCTTTTATTGTATTTGTGTAGATGAAAGTGTACACTACTGATGCTGTTTGTTGCAATGGGGAGCACATAGCAATAAAGGATTGGATGAATTAATGTGATTTCTTGCTTTAAGGCTCTAATCCATCATTTCTAAGTAGTTTTGTCACAGAACATTAACATTCTACCACAATATTTGCTACATAAAAAAAAATTCAATCTACACTCAACATGGAACATGTTTCCGCGAATTAGTTTTAGGGCAAAAACAATACAGCTTTCTTTGCTGTAAAATAACATAAAAAGCCATCTTTTCTCATACAAGGTGTTCTTGCTTAGAAGATGTACATCATGACTTTCACAGGTGTCTACTTTTCATATTTTTGTTTGCGATCAGCTCAGCATGAACACATTTATTTGTGCATCATTTTTGTTCAGAGACCATCTTTTTAAGTCATTACCAAATTCCTCATACCGGCTTCACAGATGTAAATAATTTATACATTATGTTTCAAATGCAGACAAGAGATAGAGAGAATTCTAACAATAAGGATAGCAGAAAGTTTTGCATTAACAAGAGATTGCGGAAGCACTATAGAAAAGATCACAAAGCAGGGGACCCAGGACTGAAACAAAAGAATGACAGGCCTAAAGCTAACTTACCGGTAAAAGAACAACCTAAATGCAGAAAAAAACTGAGAAATAAGTAAGAGTCTTTAAAGGTAGCTTTAAATGTTGAGTAAATTTCTCCACTTTAAGATCAATATAGTCTACCAATCAATAAATGCAAAAAGAAGAAAATAGAAACATTAAAAACATGAAAATAATTATGCATTGCATAATTAACATCTGCTACTGCGTTAACAGCAAAAAACCACTGTAGTCTTTTTCAGCAAAACTGATGGTTAATATTACATTGCATTTTGGGAAACACTTCCTCTGATTTTGTAACAATTCCAGGTTTTCCAGGATAATGATGGCATTATGTTTGCAGCCGCGCAGACAGAGCAACACCAGTCCACTCTGATTCTGTTTATCTCACTAATCAAGAGAGCTGAATATGCTCTTTGCTTAAAATACAACAAAAACTTGACTTTGTGTTTCAATTGGCTCTCAAATTCTGTTGATAGCTTTGAAATCCCATCTTCCATGTTTCCTCATTAGGCTGTTGACAGAAGCTTTTCGCCTCTTGGTACAGAGGAATCCAGCAACCATTCATCGTGCATTTTATCCAACTCATTGGCAGTATAATACTTTGATATTGATGGTACAGTACTTTACAGCTGCTTTACTGACCACCTGGCTCTGTGCAAAATATATCTTGGTTCCAAAGGCAACAATTAGTTTCTTAATTCTAGCCCTTTGCAGATGTCCTGCAAGCTTTCATATTTTAAGCCATGATAAATCTTATAATGATACTAGATATTATAGTCATTGAAGCTTGTTAAAGAACACATAATGACAAACATTTTGTTCATCACATTAATAAATAAGATGTGCTCCATTTCTCTTGAAAGGTTTTGCACTCTTTATCTTTTCATTTTTTTTCGTGGATGAAGACCATGTAATTTAAAGAAAATCAAACTTATGCCTTAAATATTTTTTGCAGGTTTTTTTTCTTTTTTTGTTTTGTTATGTTCACTTTCAGTTTTATCCTACAGACTGAATGAGACCTCATTCCGACCCAGTTCCTGAACAGGCCATATCTTTTAAAATACTTTTTCTCTAAAAACCACATTTAAAAAAAAAAAAAATCAAACATCTGTCTGCTGAAAAACCCATTAAAAATGTGTATTTTCTTTCCACTCACTTTGCGTGTGCATAATGCATGCAATTTAAACATATCCAGAGTTTCATTACATATCGGCTGGGTTATTCCAGCTCTAACTATTTTTAAATCTGTGGCAGCTATACAGTAGAATCAGTGGCCGGGAACTCAGAAGGTCATAGGAAAAGGTTTTAATTGTCTACAGGCCCTTTTGGCTCAGAACAGAATAATTTTACCGAAGGGTGTTGAATATTTTAACATTTTCCTCCCACTGATTGCAATGAAGGAACATGAAGTTACAACCAGTCCTAAAAAAAAATAAAAAAGACAATATTCTAGAATTTGAAGTTAGAATAACAACAAAGTTAGAAAATGATATATTCTTCTATGATTTTCCATCTTCATATTCTTATATATACTTTTGTATCCCTTTTTTCGTACTTTAAATTCTTATTAGGGTTTATTTTTCTGCATTTTTCACTAGCTTGTATAAATATTAGATTTTTAAATCAAATTTCCGATTTTATATTTTTGATTAAAACTAATATTTCATGCAATGATAGTTGCATCTTAACAAGCAGAGGTGGATAATCCAGGTTCAGAAAGTAAAACTGTTGCCTTGTTTTCCTTCGTCCTGTTCACTTAACCAGGCGATCAGCCCCTCAGGTGTTTGGATTATCCACCTCCGTTAACATGTATCAATATCATAAAGAGTTAATTTATAATTGTGGTAATTTGATTAGATTGTATGGAGACAATAAATTCACGGAGAAAAAAAACAGTGTAACACTGCAGAGGATCAAGAGACAAATGATGGCCTAATCCCAAACCGCCCCTAACCCTTAACTATGAAGTGTCATTCCCAATTAAGTCACACTTGCAGCTGTGGAAAGTGCCTTGGTTGAACGTGGGGGGTGGTATAAATTAAAATGCAATGGCCTTTTTCCTAAAAAGAAAATGAAAGCCGTCATTAGTATGGCAACACAGTGGTGCCCCCATGTGCATGGCTGTAGCTCTGTGTAGCAAGCTGACATCTGATCAAAAATTTTCCCTTTTCTAAGCAAAAAACGGGCAAATAAACTGTTTCAAACATGTTCTTCCCTCGTGGGATCAATTATGTCTTTTTTCTTTGTCCCATCTTGTGATTTTCTGTCAGTGTGATGGAGATGCAGAAAAACAGCCGAACTTACATTTAAACGCCAGTGTTTCTTCCGCTATCAGGTCGCCGTTGCACCCGCTGGCAAATTCCACCGAGCTTGCACTGATGCAGACTCTATATCTAAGGGCTGAACGGTTAATTCACCTAACCCACTATGAGGTTTGAGATTGGCCTTAATGTGGCAGACACTGGGGAACGTGCAAATGGAGGGTTAGTGCTTAAGGTTAGTGTTTAGGGGCTGGTTTGGGATTAGGCATAAGACTTGGAACTCATATAAAACCAGAACAGCTGCTGACAATAGGAGATAATGAGAAGTGGCAGGTGAGTAGAGTTACTAATCAACTGGTGGTGCTGACTGAGGATCAAATGGTCAGAAAAAAACAACAAATGGCAACACAATTAACAGAAAATATAAAAAACCAAATAGGAGCTAATCTATGAGAAGTTTAAACTAAAGAATCTGATGTGATTGGGGAGCGAACTCAGAAATCACCAAAGTAGCCTAAACACTATCAAAGACAAGAAGCCCAATATAACAAGGAAGAAACATAATATATAACTTATTTCATTCATGTCAATAAAATCTTTCTAATTGCTTTTTCTCTCCATGGGATTCTCTCCAGGTTGAAATAGAAACGCAGACTTAATGGTTTTGTTAATAATGGTTATGGTTTTTTTTTCACTTGCAAGGACCACACCAAAACTTAATAGGTGTTTACAGTTTTAATGACTGAATTGAAGAGGATGCAATGAAAGAATCAGGGATGTAGGGATCAGGGGACGAAAGGAAGCAGGGATGAAAGATTGAGGGGATGAGACATGAATGGAGGAAGGGATAAGGAATCAAGGGATGAGGGAGTGAAGGAAGGAAGGGATGAGATGATAAAGGGATGAAGGGAGGAAATGATGAAGAGATGAGGGATGAAGGAATGAGGGGGGTCGCTGACATCTGAGGAGTAAACAGAAGGAGTGAACATTTATGTGTGGGGGGATTGATCTCCTGGAGAATTTGGTTCTGGCTCGTTTCTCCAAGCCTGCAATGAACCCCCCAGGGTTTATGTTGACTCCTGAAAGTTAAGAAAAGGACGAAAAAAAAAAAGGAACAACAGCTGTGTCTCCCTATTACAGATGTACACAAAAATAAGACAATATTCTGCTACTTCTGGTATGTTCTTTATTTTTTACAAGGCAGTAAGGTCCAGTTCCAGGTCACGTGACTTGTGTAAAATGGTGTTTCCATTAAAGTTCTGCTGAATACAAGAATTTCAATACGACTGAAAAAACACCTCATCAATTTGCAACATTTTTTAACTGAAAAATGAAACTTTTTCTAAAATTACAGTGTTCTCATTAAGCAAATTAATTTTTGTAATTACAATATGCACAGTTTGATAGGTAATGAAAAAGCAGCTAATGTCAAACTTAGACTTTAGAAATGTGCAAAATAAAGGCTTTTCTAAATTTGGGGAATGGACTTCAGCTGGATAGGTGCCTCAGGAGGCACCTATACAGCTTCCTAGCACCAATGCAGTAGGCATTAGCTCCTCTTTGCATTCCTAGAAGATACACGGTTGCCCACAATCCAATCTATACACACCGCCTAATATATTATTTCTTCATATGTACACTGTAGGACCTTAATATGTTTTGGGTTTTATAGTGGAGAGCTTCGGCCATTTACTAACTTTTATTTTTTGTAGTTCTTTTAAAGAAGGCTGAAGTCCCAATTTGAGCACATTTAAGCATCATTAATGTGAGTGTCCGCCAGCTAATGACATCCATAAGGACTTAGGCTGTCTAAATTCAGCACAGAATGAACTAAAGTTCCTTTACTACCCTGGAAAGTGTTTTTGCTATTGACCCCAAGTAATATGAGCTAGGAACAGGGGGGGAGGAGCTCAAATTTGAGGTATTTGGATTGACCAAGGACTACAGGGACATGGCATCCAGACCCTGCAGAAATACATAAGAGGCATATAATACCAGCTGATTGAGGTGCAATGTCCATGATTAGGGTTGAGAACCTGTGTAGCTTTCTGAAAAGATGACAGACACAAGAGCCAAAATGCAGTATAACTGAAGGCCACGATTAAAGTCCTTCATTAACACCTCAGCAAAGCCCAAAGCTGATAACTCCTATGCTAAGCTGAATGCAGTAATTCATGCAAAAGATCCTGAATATCGTGAAGTACATGGATGTAATTTTCAATTACCAAGTTTGACTCCCCTTTTGTCTGTTTTTCGATAATATTCTTATTTACTGAAGTTCATCTTGCTGTCGTCTCCTTGTTTGTCTCTTGTTATCATTTACCAAATGTTTGCTGTGCATCGCTTCACCATTGCTATCAAAAATCTGACTGTAGCACTAGGAGCACTGTGTGCCTTAATGCTTGTCTTTTCTGGTGTATCACTGGTTTTAATATCCTGTTACATTTCATGGCCTTGTTTATCTGATGACCTCACAAAAAGGACGCAGTTTATAGAAGAACAGTCTGCAACTGGGTTATAAATTCATTATTAGAATCATTCTCTTTTTGATACTTTTTATATATATATGAAAAGCAAACATGATATATTTCAATATTTTTTCTGGGTATTCAATGCACCCTCACTGGGCATCTGACACTGAGCCAGTATCCCAGGGACATGACTGATGGGCCGTTATCCTTTCAGTCGACACACTTGGAGCTGATTTGCACATGGGTGGTTTTTTTTGGCAAACTCTGCAGAAACGTGATCAAAGTCGATTGTAGCAGAAGCCTCTGTTCTGAGTTGATGTGTGATATCGTGACTGTGAAGCCTTAACGTCAGTCATAGTGTTTTCTTGTCAAGTAATGCAGAAAAATGTTGGCTGAATTTTCCTTTGAAGCCTATTTTATCTCATAGCTCATATACTACTTTTTCAGACATAAAATAATATTTCACCTGCTTCCTTGGAATTAATTTATTGCATATTTCTGCACAAAATGAATTCATAATCTTGATATTTAAAAAATTCGTATCTCTTTGGTTGTGGTGGGGGGGGTGTTGAGTGAAACAAACATTTCTTTCCTTTTTTATTTACTTTAAAATCATATATTTTTAAGGAGCTCCACTGAAAGGTTATGAGCAGTTATTGAGTTACCTTTAGAAAATATATTTTTATAACCTTCAGTGTTGGAAAGAAAGGGGTTTTCCCTTAAGGTCCAGGTGATTGATATTCAAATGAGACAATATGAATGTCAAACACTTAGAAAATAAAATCTGCTCTCATACCTGATTAGAGTCACTGAGGCGAAGTGTAAAAATAAGAAACACCATTTTTCTTTACAGGATTTTTTTCAACATCCTTTTGAAATTCTTACCAGATAGGAGCATTTTATGTTTTGGAATTTGTGTGGATATATCCAGGACCATGCAAATACAGTTTTGTCAAACCTGCTAAAAAAATGAATATATACGTTTCTTCCCAATAATATGCTGCCCAACATTCATTCCACAAAGTGATCTAAGATAAGCATCAATTAGTGAATTGATGTTCCTTTTCACATTCTTAAATGACCTTTTTGTTATATCAAAATTAGATTTTTGTTATAAAATGTGATGATATACCTGTCTTATTATTTTACTGTGGAATATTTATTAAACAGTCTTGTGAACCATTTGTCATTTGTATAGGTATTTCTGAAATATCCAATGATATTCGATTTTTTAAATCAGAATTTAAAAGAAGTTTAGATTTTAATAGTTTTAAATGCTTAAAAGGAACGGATGTGCCTTTTAATTATTAACCGAAATCACGTCATTTTGTAAACACGTATTCTGCAAAAGTCTAATAACTAATTCATCAAAATTGAAAGCTTTCTCATTGTTCGGAAATAATTGTTTATACATACACACGCTGCAGGATGGCACAGTTTTTAGCACTGTTGCCTTCCAGCAAAGAGGTCCTGGGTTCAACTTCTAGTCTTTTTGCTTTGAGTTTGCATGTTTCCAAATACTCCAGCTTCCTCCCACTGTCCACTTGGCATCTCTGAATTGTGAGCATAGGTGTGCATAGCAATGTATTTGTGTAGCCTTGCAATAAAAGATTGGGACAAACTTGTTATCTTTGTTTGTATCGTTTGCATATGAACCCCTTTAGTTTGTGGATCAGTACATCTAAAACAAGTAAAGAACATTGCTGAATGTATTTGCATCATGAGCTCACCAAGAGGCAAAACAAAACAACCTGATTCCAAAAAATTATTTTTGTGGTGTTGTTATTCAAAGCACAAAGTAATTTTCTATCCTGCTGGAGAACACAGCCCAAACATAAGCAGCAGGCATAAAGCTGTGCTACCAATAAACGTTCAATAAATAATAGCAACACATCTGTAATAAAGCTTGTTGTTATTTAAGCTTTATCTGCAGCTTCCCATTTGCAGTGTTCGCCTTTTTGGTTGTCAGAAGGAACGGACATCTCAGCCAAACTATTTCAGTTAATCCGTTTTCATACTGGCTGATAAGAGACTACATTAAATCATTTCTGGACATTTAGAGACTCGAAATGCACAAATAATGTATTTTAAAGCCGAAAAAGTGGATTTTGCATGATATTTCACATTTAAGGTTTTACAGCTGACTTCCCTGTCACAATGGAAAGGCTATGCATCCCGTTTTAGAATGAGTGGACCTTCTCATATCGTCAGTCTCCCTGGAGCTCCCAGCTGATGCAGTATTTTGTCCGAGAAACAGGCAGCCAGGTTGGCTCAGAGAGAAAGCTAACATGTGCATGACAGTTTATACAACTGTCAGTTTGCAAAACTAAGGGCTGACCTTGCCAAATGTTTTTTGACAGGCTTGCAGGGTCTGGATGACAACACTCTTATTCAATAGCGATATGGTTTGCAGGGGAAGAGCATCTATATATATTGGCTCTTGACTCTCAGTGAGCTAAAAATTTCAGACTAATAGGTTTACAATAACATTTTCAACTAACGAGGTTCTGTAAATATATTCCTTATTCTTAAGCTCAAAACCTTTGATGTTTTTTTTTAATAACACTCAGAAATTTCTACATTTGTTGCAATTGTTTTATTTTTTTTTTTATTGAAATTTGACCAGTATTAAGCTAAACCCTGCAGAAAACAGTTAATTCATACGTTACCTAATGAATTCACATATTGATGCCACTAGCCTGACAGCAGCTCTGAAAATTAATGTGAGGAGAAGAGCCAGCTCATCCAGTTCCAGTCTGTTCCAAACGTGGGCACTTTCATGGTGTTAATTGGTGAAGCACTCTGCACAACAGGGCTTTTGTTTCAGACTCTGTAGGTGTTGGATAACTTAGAACATGGCGCTTTTACAGAGATGATTTTTAGTGCATTATGGTACACCTTAAAAAAAAAAAAAAACCCTATACTGTATTTCTATATCAAAAAACATATAATTTTGAATTCTTTCTTCTTATACGTCTTTTCTCAGGTTTCCTTTTAAATTCTTGTGCATTAAGGTTCCCCTGTATCTCATCAAAATAGATCATTCAACATTATACCGGTATGTCTTTTAACCTTAAACTGATGGTTCTTCTGTTCCCACATCCTGGTAGAAAAACAAACAAAACACCATTCTTCTGGCACAACAGAATTTTAACCTGGAGAGACTCACAAAGAAAAATTGCAATTAAAAAGATTTTATTGACATGAATGTAATAAGCATATTGGCGCTCAGACCCTTGCAGAAGACTTTGATGCTATGAATTGACATGCGCTTTGATGAGTCGTTTAGGAAAAGTATTAGAGTAATCTTCCCCCAGTGGTCTGGACACTGGTGGAGGAACAAGCCCAACGATGAATAGGACTTAGAATAGCTTGAGAATGAGGGAGGAGGTGGCTAGGAGGAGAGTACAAGTTTAGCTGGATGGACAGCTGGATGAGAAGGATGGAGGTGGATGGAGGAGGACAGCTGGATGAGAAGAATGGAGGTGGATGGAGGAGGACAGCTGGATGAGAAGCGTATGAAGTACGCTACCGTTCAAAAGTTTGGGGTCACCCAAACTATTTTGTGTTTTGCTGAAAGGTCACACTTATTCACCACCATACATTGTGAAATGAATAGAAAATAGAGTCAAGACATTAACAAGGTTAGAAATAATGATTTGTATTTGAAATAAGATTTTTTTTTTTACATCAAACTTTGATTTTGTCAAAGAATGCTCCATTTGCAGCAATTACTGTACAGCATTGCAGACCTTTGGCATTCTAGCTGTTAATTTTTTGAGGTAATCTGGAGAAATTGCACCCCACGCTTCCAGAAGCAGCTCCCACAAGTTGGATTGGTTGGATTGGCACTTCTTGCGTACCATACGCTCAAGCTGCTCCCATAACAGCTCAATGGGGTTCAGATCTAGTGACTGCGCTGGCCACTCCATTACCGATAGAATACCAGCTGCCTGCTTCTGCTCTAAATAGTTCTTGTACAATTTGGAGGTGTGTTTAGGGTCATTGTCCTTTTGTAGGATGAAATTGGCTCCTATCAAGCTCTGTCCACTGGGTATGGCATGGCGTTGCAAAATGGAGTGATAGCCTTCCTTATTCAGAATCCCTTTTACCCTGTACAAATCTCCCACCTTACCAGCACCAAAGCAACCCCAGACCATCACATTACCTCCACCATGCTTAACAGATGGCGTCAGGCATTCTTCCAGCATCTTTTCATTTGTTCTGCATCTCACAAACGTTCCTCTTAGTGATACAAACACCTCAAACTTGGATTCATCCATCTACAACACTTTTTTCCAGTATTCCTCTGTCCAATGTCTGTGTTCTTTTGCCCCACTTACTATTTTTCTTTTATAGGCCAGTCTCAGATATGGCTTTTTCTTTGCCACTCTGCCCTGAAGCCCAGATTCCTGCAGCCGCCTCTTCACTGTAGATGTTGACACTGGTGTTTTGCAGGTACTATTTAATGAAGATGCCAGTTGGGGACCTGTGAGGCATCTGTTTCTCAAACTAGAGACTCTAATGTACTTATCTTCTTGCTCAGTTGTGCAACACGGCCTCCCACTTCTTTTTCTACTCTGGTTAGAGCCTGTTTGTGCTGTCCTCTGAAGGGAGTAGTACACACCGTTGTAGGAAATTCTTCAATTTTTTTTAAACAATTTCTCGCATGAAATAGCCTTCATTTCTAAGAACAAGAATAGACTTGAGTTTCAGATAAAAGTTCCCTTTTTCTGGCCATTTTGAGCGTTTAATTGACCCCACAAATGTGATGCTCCAGAAACTCAATCTGCTCAAAGGAAGGTCACTTTTGTAGCTTCTGCAACGAGCTAAACTGTTTTCAGATGTGTGAACATGATTGCACAAGGGTTTTCTAATAATCAATTAGCCTTCTGAGCCAATGAGCAAACACATTGTACCATTAGAACACTGGAGTGATAGTTGCTGGATATGGGCCTCTATACACCTATGTAGATATTGCACCAAAAACCAGACATTTGCAGCTAGAATAGTCATTTACCACGTTAGCAATGTATAGAGTGTATTTCTTTAAAGTTAAGACTAGTTAAAAGTTATCTTCATTAAAAAGTACAGTGCTTTTCCTTCAAAAATATGGACATTTTAATGTGACCCAAAACTTTTGAACGGTAGTGTATATGTTGAAAGATGATTAGCTTCAGATGCTGTGCAGTCCCGACTTTGATTGGCTGGAGCCTTGAGTGTTGCACATTAGGGGGTGTTTCAGATGAGATTGATTAGAGCCTTCACTTCAGCTTCATATTATATATCTTATTCTCTGAAACTGCTTTTTTATTAACCACAAATGTTTAACTCGTTGTTAACACAAATAAGTCAGGCACAGAGAGTCACATGGTAGTATGGGGGAGAAGATAACTTTGCCACTAACTTGCCAAAGCTGCTGATGCAACTATCTCTTTTAGGTCAGTAAAAAAAATAAAAAATACTACTAAATACTACACTCTACTGAGCAGTAGTTGTATGGATTAAAAAGCCTTGAAGGTAACAACAGGGCAAAAGTAACCAATACAACAACTCCTCAACAGCAAGTAACATAGGATATACCATACCAAATGTCAATGCTTTTAGCTGAACAGGGTACTTAAGCAACACTTTAGGCAAGCTTGTAAAAAAATAACTTTCTATTTATTTTAGATATTTTTTGTGTGCCTGCAAATAAAATGTATTCTCATTTTTTCTGTAAGGCTCATATTTTTCGATCCATTTAGCTTTCTACATAAGCTATTAGCATCCATTAGACAATTATGTCAATGTGTTTGCTGCAGAACTATTGAACCAGGTTGTGACTTTTGGCATACCTTTTATACACAGCTATTTTGTAGCCTAAAAGTAAAGAAAATCTGAGCTACAAGTGTATAAATCAAAATATTAGGTTGTTGAGTGTATTTGCTGACACAATTCATCACATCATCCCACATTTTCTGCATTCTGAGAGACCCATATCCTTGCTGTCAAACAGCAAAAATAGCTGAAAGGTCTTGAATGCTCTCAGAGGTGAAAGGGTTAGGGGTGCAAATTGCCTCATGTGCATTTAAAGAGATTGCAACAAAGCTAGTTGCTCTTAGATGCACCAAGAATAAAAGCACTGCTTGTAGAATTACAGTAGGAAGTAATTTAAACTATAGCATTGCAATTTCACTTTATATAGACCACAACTTGGTGATTCAAATGTAAAAAGGTGTCGTGCAGCGGGACAGATGGACCCAGTATTCAAGGTGAGACAGTCAGTAGGAAAGTTCAAAATGTTTATTAAGAAAAACCGAACAGAACAGGAAAAACAGCACGGGGCTGTGGAGCTCACGGCGACTGCAGGAGGGGGTCGGGGCACCACCCAATCACTCTTTTGAGGGTCTGTGATTGAAAGAGGAAAAGCACAAGGTGCTTTGTGCATTTTATGGTGTACCTTTTTACGTCCTGATTGGATAAAACCAAACTTAACATAAAGACAGTGTCTTTAAGGTGTCCCCTCCCCCAACCAGTTGTTAAAGTTCTGCTAATCAACGTTTTCCTAAATGAATTTAACAAGAGCAAATCCTTAGATCCTTTCAGCATCTAAATACAACACAAATTGTAAAAATGGCACCATGCTAGCTTCCATTAAAGAGAATTCACGCATATTATGTTTGCTCCCATTTTCCCTAATGTTTAATGATTTCCTTGTTTTGATTTGCCATTTGTTTTCTTTTGCCATCTGTTAAGCATCTTCTCAGCTGTTTTTAAAGCTTTCCTGGCAGGAGGGTTTTTAATGTTTATTATTTATAAGTGCAAACAAAGCTGTATTATAAGTTAAATCCATTCCAGGTTGTGATGGCCTACGGTGGTAAGATAAAAAAAAAAAGATTTTTTTTTTTTTTTAATACTACCATGGAATATTAAAGTTTGTGTGAGGTATTCATTTTACAAAATTATGGGATGGGTTAAAAAGCAGAAAATGTAGAGGAAAAAAACAACTTTCAAACTGTTTTTTTTTTCTATTTTATTTATCCATTACAAGCATTAGTATTCAATGGATAACAGATATTTTCAATGAGTTGAATACTTAAAGTAATTAAGTTGTTTTTTTATAAACAGTATAGTTTAGGAATTTTACTAACTCAAAAAAAGTTTGCTTCATTTCTAGTCCTATCATCCAAAGCTAAATGAATGGCTAAGAAAACGGTATGGTGTTTTATGTTGTAATTTTAAAAATGCACATTACATCTCTCATACATCTTTTTAACATAATAAAATTTGGTTATCTGAACAATTTAAGAGTGCAAAAAAGGAAAATACATAAAAAGACTCAAGGGACAATTAGTTTTTTTTACTTTTTATCGCTACAGCTGCTTGAACAGAGTTCAAATAATATTTCTTTTTGTCTTTTTTAAGCAGACTTGTGAAAAATAAACAAAAAAAATGCTTCATATTCAAATGTTGAATGGTACAAGTCAATCAGATTCAGTACTGACTAAAGAAAATCAGCCCCATTGAGGTTTTCCAGCTGATTTTGCTGTCATGTTGCAGTAAAACCATGCAAACAGCCTGGAAACGGACAACCTTCTCATATTGTCAACCTCTGCTGAGTCTTTAGCTGAAGCAGCAGTCAGGTCCTGTTACAGGCAGTCAAGTTGGCTTAGGGAGAAAACAATTTTTTGCATGATAGTATCTGCTTTTGTTTGAGTTTGTAAAAAATGAAGCCTGTGTTTTCCTTTTTTGTTTGTACTTTCCCTACAAGCCTACCGAGTCTTGACAGAAAGCAAATATTTCTGACTGGCTGCTTTTTTATCAGGATATTATTATGCAGAGTAAATTGACTTACAGTAGGACTGTTAGGTCTGCTGAAAGAACAGAGCAATTTAATCGACCCTGTAAACCCAAAAAGAGGTCCTGCATTTGATAATCAACATGAGACATTCTTTAAAACGCAGAAGATGTACCGATAAGTGCAGCAAGATTTTTGTTGCTTTGTGTATTTACCTAGGGATGCCAGCAGCCTAATAGTCAGTCTGAAAAGCTGCAATGACCAAGATCCAAGTCATCCAGGCGCATAATGTTTCAAAAGTTGGCACTCTGGTGGCACTAATTAATTGATGCATGCTGCTCAAAAGGGCTTTTGTCTTGGACTAGATAAGCATCCAATAACATTGTCAACATAGCACAATGAAGATCAAACAAAGTGTTGCAAAAACTGTTGATGATATTTGTTTTTGTATTATTTAGATTTTTGACATCTTTTTTAGGGCAAATAACTTCTTAAACCTCTCTATAGGCTGCTTCTCTTGCTAAATGCAGTTAGCATACTGTGCTGTAACCTCGTCTTTCTCTGTTTTGCTTTTTCACTATTTAAAGGATATAGTTAGTTCCAGGATATTCCATCTGTACTTACCTGGTACTTAGCTATACTGTCCTTAAACTTGCAAGGTGTCATGGGGATCTTGTAGGATACTTTTTGGTACTTGCAGAGACAATTTTTTGTCCTGGGCATTTGTAGGTGATCTTCTAAGAACTCTCCTGGACTATGTGTGTGATTCAAAATTTTGAAGGGTCCATTCTTGGTTCCTTCTGGGTCCTTACAGGGTAAAGTTTATTTTTCCCTCTGTAATTTCTATTTAGCACGAGGTTGATATTTCAATAATTAACATTTTCCTTGTTACAGCCAGTTATGCAAGATTTTACAAAGTAATGTTTCAAATTTATTTTTCATTTTTATTTTCTTTATTTTTTTTACTGGCACTTTCCCGTCACACCAAGTACAGTCCTGGTAGGT
This sequence comes from Cyprinodon variegatus, assembly GCF_000732505.1. Lineage (NCBI taxonomy): Eukaryota > Metazoa > Chordata > Actinopteri > Cyprinodontiformes > Cyprinodontidae > Cyprinodon > Cyprinodon variegatus. The sequence goes on along the minus strand of NW_015151243.1, from coordinate 483,989 downwards.
ACTATACAGGGAACTGTCCTAGATTTTAAAATTGCTTCTCTCCATTTTAGGAATTCATGAAATTAAAAATTAATTCTATGGTGATGCTAATGATTAACATTGCAATAATGATAATAGTTGCAATATATCCCTAATATTTTTTCTCTCTTTCTCATCTGTGCCACACCCTTTAATTTCTGTTATATTGGGCAAAGTAATTTGGGTTCAGTGTCAATTTTTACTGCTTTTAACTATTTCCACCTAGCTAAAACAAGTTTTGAAGAGTTATAGCTGTTTTCATTTCTTTTTATATTTGTATTTTTCAACCTAAAATTCTTAGTGTTGTGTAGACAATTTTAAGATCTGTCCATGGACAACAGATTAAAAAATAGCCTTTTGCCTAATTCTGTTGCATTTGCAGTAATGCTTGTTATTGTACACTGTCCCTGTCAAATAAATTTAAGTAAATTAATAAATCTAAATTTGCACATATAATGCATGTCAATAACCCCTGAAATATATTTTCCAAAAATTTGCACTACAGAAAATCCTTTGAGATATGATACACATTGATATTGGAAATTGGAATGTAATTTGCAACTCTACTCTGTGAAAATCAAATTTTGATCTTAAAAGCAAAAACATTCAAATGTTTTTGTACACCAATTGTAACAGATCTAATCAGTGCTTACTTTGATCTTGAAATCAATCATTTTGAACTTTGCAGGTGTCTTCAAAAAACTTTTCCATGGGTTTACAGTAGCTCTATAGTATACAATAGTATACAAGTAAAGCACACCAAAGTAAAATACAAATGAGAATACTTAAATATACTCAACTCAAAAGAGGTCAGATTATATCTTATTAAACAACAATTCACAATGAAACAGAAAATTATAAATGTTTCATAGGTGCTACCTTATACTAAAAAGGAATGGTGATTATATTGACCAGAACACAGGCTCAGACTGGGAAAGATTTTTGGCCCTGGACCAAGAAAAGGCTATATATATTGCATGCATCATTTAGGTAATTAACATTGTATTATTTCTTGAGCTCCTTGAGTTGTTTATTGTCACAGGTTGGTTCCTTCAACCATCAAATAAGTGTTGAGGCTGGTATGATTTGAGGACAACCAGCCCTTGCACACTCATATTAGGATCAGCCCATTACCGACCGACTGGTATCACAGATTACCAGTCCGAGCCTGGGTGCAAATAAATAATTTCACACTTCTTTGAAGAAACGTAATGTTTTTACTCATTTCATACAAAACAACCTGCTTTTATTAAAAAAAAAAAAAACACCATAAAGGATTTAGTGTTAAGTCATTTTACACTTTAACAGAGCTGTCTAGCTCACCACATTTCATGTAGTGATGCAGATTAAAGAAGAGCCGAATGCTGTGGTCTACTGTAACAGAGCAGCAAAGCTGAATTAATAAACTGTTTAAGATATAGCAGACAGCATATCTGGAGCAACTTCAGAGTGTTGCAATTAAACTGTCAAATGTGGAGAAATCACGTCACTTCTGGTTGTTGGTTCAACATCCTTGGAGTGAGCTGTTTAATGATGCAGAGTTTTTCCCTTAATATGCATCCTAATTTGCATTGGTAGTGTATGCAGCCACACAGCTCGGATTCATTTTGTTGCATTTTTAAACAACCCTTAATCCACCTTTCTTTTCCCACCTTTGAAAATGTAAAAAGCTTTTTTTTTAATATTAAAAATCTGATGATTTTGGTCAGACAACATTTAATTAGTTATTACCCTATTGAAAAGATTGTGCAGTCTGAATGAACTCCATCAAGATCTGAGCTAGTTTATTTCTTCGGAATAACTTACTTGTGCTAATGTGGTTTTCATCCTTCTGTCATGACCAAGCATGAAATAAGCACTGAAAGAAAATGAATAGAGCCAAGAAAAGAGAAGCTCTCTCAGTGGTGATTAAACATGAAACATTGTGAAGCTATCAACACTCTGAGGCACAGGGGAGAGATGGAAACACAAACTGACAATACTAAGGAATTAGAGCAGTAAACCAGCCCACAGGCAGCTGATTGTTTATTACAAAACAAGGAAGTGAGTGTTGGGACCCCTGACTGAGAATGAGTCAGAGAAAATAAGATGCTTTCTTGTTTTACGCTTTTGAAAAAAAAGCAGACTCAGCTTTGGACATAAAAAGTTAACTTTAGATATTTTACATTTCTATTTCCTTTTTTTGCACCTTTTTCTTCACTTTCATTGATACAGTATGGTGAGTCAGGCTCGGACTCGTAATCTGTAGGGCAGTCCTAATTTCACTGTGCGAGGGCCGGCCCTCCTCAAATCATACCGGCCCCAACACTTATTCTCTGGCTGAAGCACCCACCTGTGACAGTAAATAACTCAAGGAGCTCAAAAAATAATGCAATGTTAACTTTCTAAATGATGCATGCAATGTATATAGCCCTTTCTAGCCATGCACATCCTTGTGACGGTTGGCATTTGGTGTAATTTTCTATTTCTTCAAACTGTAAAATCCTTGCAACAAACTAAATAATAATAAACTAAGATGTTCCTCTTATATTTGGCAAATTTATGTTAAAATATTTTGAAAAAATATGTTGCAGTGCATGATGGGGTTTTGCATCTAAAGGCTAATGTTTCCCGTCTTACAGTATGTGCATTGTTGCCAGGTTGGAATGTTTCCTAATCTGGCAGTTTAGGATGGCCGTCTATGGGTAAAAATAGTTTTCTTTAGATTTATGGCCTAAGAGATCAACAGACTTTGCTTCAAATTGGGCGAGATTTCATATGTCCAGGCGGATTATGAAATTTTTTTGAGCTGGAAAATGTGAGTCAGTGACATCTGGCATCCCTGATGATGTGGTGAGTGTGGACGTTATGCAGCAGCAGTCACTGTTGCTAACCAAAGCTAGTAAAAACGCATTATAGAAGTCTCCAATTGTTCCCAGTCCAAGCCTGTTTGCACCTGATTTGTGGTACAGTATGCTCCATCCATCCATCCATCCATCCATCCATCCATCCATCCATCCATCCATCCATCCATCCATCCATCCATNCTTGGCGGCTGCTGTGTCTGAACTAAAGCTAAGACTATGATAGAAGAAAGGGAAACTTCTCTTTCATGTGTGCAAGACGCACAAAAGAGTCTTTACTCATACACACATCATAAATTATTTTCACACCCAGTGTAAATCTGATAAGAGAACAGGGCCTCTGGTGGGACAGGAGACCCTTCTGTTTTAGATTGCAGCTCACATCCTTCTCATGCCTACTTCAGTACAATATTTGTCCCAGTTTGTTAGTCATCCACAGAGCTCCACTCCTGCTGGTTTGGAGAGACACTGGTTGCGTCAAACGACAGAGTCCGCCTCCTCAGGTCAACACTGCTGTCTATAAACTGAGTTGCTGTTGTGACTGGCTCCTCCCCCGGAGGCGGACTCATCCGCTGCTTCCTGTTCCTTCCCGACACAGGCGACGCTGAATGACTGATGCGATTCCGGTGCTCTACAGTACCTGGGGAGAGGTGTCCGCTTTTCTGTAAGGAGCCAGGAGGAGGCTGTGGGACTGAACTGTTTATAAGATTGACTTCCTTATCAGCATCGTCCAGCTTGGGGGTGGGGTCTGAACCAGCGCCAGCGCCAGTGCCAGGGCAGGCCACTCTTGAGAAAAGAAGTGGAGATGAAAGGGTGGATTCAGTGCTGGTGATCTTCAAATTACATTGGTCCTGGGGGCTGACGGGTCTTTTTTCTGCATCTGTGTCTGGCTGAGAGCCGCAGATGGCCTGCTCAGGTACCTGTTCATGGGTAGTAGCCTCGCTGTGACTCCCGCTGTGGCTCCTACATGAGATGACCCTCTGGGGGTGAGCATATTTCAAAGTGTGTACGCTGGATGATCGCTGGCGTGGTGGAGAGGATGAGGTCGTGGGCACAGTGAGACAGGTTTCTGCCAGGTTGTCAGCTGAACCGCTCTGATCCAGAGAGTCACAGCGCACGGCCTCCTGGATACAGAGAACATGCAAAAAACACGCATGCTAAGATATAATGAAATTACCTCACACTAGATTACCATACATGAAATGTGACTCTTAGTAGATGCAAACCACCAGCAAGTTAACACTTGTAAAAGAAAAAAAACTTTTAGAGCTATTTTATGTTTTCTTTTCACTAATAACAAGAATACATTATCAGTTTAATGAACAAAATCTACATTTGCAAAAAAAGCAATGATGCAACAGATAACATCCACCCATTCAGCCTTCCACCCATCGATCCAACCCAACCAACAACCAACCAACAACCAACCAAGCCATCCATCCATCCAACCCATCGTTCCAACCCAACCCAACCCAACCAACCAACCAACCAACCAACCAACCAACCAACCAACCAACCAACCAACCAACCAACCAACCAACCAACCAACCAACCAAGCCATCCATCCATCCATCCATCCATCCATCCATCCATCCATCCATCCATCCACACCAACCAACCAACCAACTAAGCCATCCATCCATCCATCCATCCATCCATCCATCCATCCATCCATCCATCCATCCATCCATCCATCCATCCATCCCACCCACCCCATCCATCCATCCATCCATCCATCCATCCATCCATCCATCCATCCATCCATCCATCCATCCATCCATCCATCCATCCATCCATCATGTACGCAAAAATTCCGGTCTTTGAGACAACAGTTTGATGATTACATAGCTTCCCGTCTGAGTCTGATCAATCATATTAGCTGGTCAACATTATTGCACTACACTTCTGGTAGCACCAGTGTTTAAGGTTGTTTTGATCTATGTTCTGCATAAACTATTCCTACATCTTTTGTTCCTGTAAAGTTGTTGTCCTTATTGTGTTACTGATACAGTATATCTCTGAAATAACCCTAACCCTTTTAAATAATGGATTACCTACAATTAAAAGTCTGAGTATTTACCTCATTCATCTGGTGGTTTGTACAGTGTTGACCAGGAGTTTTGTGCCAAAAATTATCCAGACCTGTTTTTTGCTATCTGATAGAAATCCAAAGCTTTTCCTGTGGGATGGAGTGATAATTAAAGAAGGAAATCAACAAACTCTGTCTTATTATTGGTTTCAGCTGCAGAGATGTTGCAATCCATTCGGCTTTAATATTTTATGCTAACACTGTTAGCCTAAATCTTGTCTAAGGGCATTAAAAATTAAACTGCTAAACTTCTCTGCAAGTTCACTGCGAGAGAACTTGCACATAAGCTTGTTTTTTTTTTTTTTCTTTTTCGTGAAGATTGGTTTCCTACTGTATCTAAAAAAACATTAGGTTACCTTAATTCTTATTATACAAAAAATACAATATAATTCCTAGCGCCACTCAAGATGCCTTATTATAAAATATATAATATACAACACTATACTGTGAAGCAGTATCTATACTTTATTTTAGTGTGTATCAATTAGTTTGTTTTGATTTAGAAATGTTTACACTCCTTGCAATCTCTTAAATGGCTTTTTGCTTCTGTACACATTGATAAAGACATGAAAAAGCTGGAATAAAGTAGGAAATATTACGATTTTTCTATAAAAAATACAAAATGTTTGATGCAGGGGGCTGGGAGAAACTGCAAATGGATCATATTCTGAAATTCAAGAAATTCCCCACGCATTCCCTTTCATAAGAATTTAGGTTTTCATGTTGATTTGAAGTTCAGTTTCAATGTTTTGCTCTTTGCAACTTTAATGCTATGAAAACCAGAGCTCTAAAACTATTCAACTGCTTATACAGGACTGTTCTATTCAGTCTGGATTATCCTGCTCCAGAAATTAAATTACAATGAAATTATAACAAATAAATACTTTTTTTTATGTTATATCTATCAACACAGTTAGAAAAACAGGAAAATTAACTCTTCTTCTGTTTTTTCCCCTTTGTAATTCAGTAGACTACAATGTAAAACGTACGTTTTTACTTTTAGTATTTTCACCAAACAACAATCTTTCTCTACACTCAGTCACGTTAGTTGTTGTAAAATTAAAATCAGATGAAATAAATGGATATAAGACAACTCTTTGTTTTTGTATTTTTATACATAAAGCTAACTTTATTACTATAATTTAGTGCTAAGGAATAAATAAAAAAGTTTGTTTCCAAAAGATCATGCAGCCTTGTTTCCATTCAACTGAAATTTGAGTTTTAAGTCAACTTTAAAAAGTTTGAAAAAACGAAATGTGCACTGGTACAAGAAATGTATTGCTGGAAAAAATAAAAACAATCTTTTTTTTTTTTCAAATGCAGTTCAAAACTTTTGAAAACTTTATAAATTCTTAATGAGTACAGCTCCCCCAAATCTATGGTGGAAAAAAATTACTTTCCCTCTTTATGTTGGAACAGAGCTTCTGCCTCATGTGAAGGAATGGAACTGTTTTACATTCCTTCCCCTACCTATGATCATCAAATCTTGAACATGACTAAAAAAAGAGATTCTGGATACAATCAGTTGGAATGGGTTGTGTCTGCAGGGTGGGCTGCTCATTCCCTTCAACACAGGTTGAGGGGCTTAGCCAATCCTGGTGATCCACATTGAGAGGAGTCAGTTGAAGTGACACGGGCATCTGTTTTGAATATTCCCTGGATGCCTCACCCAAGAGCTGTTCAAGCACGTCCCACAGGGAGGAGGACCAGGGGACAGCCCAGAACACACTGGAGGGACTATGTCTCTAAGCTGGCCCTAGAATACCCTAGGCTTCTCCCAGAAGAGCTGGAGGAGGTATCTGTGATGAGAGAAAAATGGGCATCTCTGCTATGTTTGCTGCTCCTGTGACCAGTCTCAGGTAAGTCGAATACATAAAAAAATAAAAATAAAAAAAAATAAAAAACAGGTTCTTTTTTTTTAATATTAGCAACTTTATGGGCAGACAGAGCCATTCAAACTGCAATATACAGATTACTAAAACTCATTGTGTGATATGTTAAAAAAATATAAATTTATATATAAATAAATTTATATATAAATATATATAAATATAAAATATACTGGTTACAATTTATGATAACCATAATTTATAAATGGGCCACGTATTAATGATTAATAGATGGTTTATTATAGTTTCTTTTTTTTCATAAACTGTAAATAAACCATTTAAAGGTAAATAGATCAGTTATTAAGGTATTAAGCCCACTCCTGCTGCTGTCCTTTCCCCTCGCCATCCCCGGGCAGGGCCGGGAGCTGGACGGCAGGCCCAGGAGTGGAGAGATCTGGAGCAGCAATGCAGGTCTGTCAGACCCCTGTGCTTAGAGGAGAACCTCTCCCTTTCCACTTGCCTTGCCTGAGGATGGCCTGGAGCTGGATGGTGGGCCTAGAAGCAAAGAGACACGGGGGACAGGAATATACATTACGGGGAACAGGGAAGACCACGCGTTCCATCCGTCCCTGAATGCAATCAGCTTGTCCTGTTTTCCTGCCCGCTCCAGTGCTCAGGTCGTCGAACCTGACCAGAGAGGAGTGCGTGTAGAAGCACATGAGTGACATGGCGGTTGTGCAAATCGGTCGTCCACTCTCCACATTCTCGAAGGCTGCTACAAACTACGGCGAGGAGTAGAAAGCTCATGTAAGCATAGGGGTCAGCAAGATCCATTTATGGATCCCGTAGCATCGGAGGGGTCTGCCCGACTCCTTCAAGAAGCGGGATATGTAGGACGAAAGGGTGCACTGAAAACCGTGCACCTTCCATCGGCCCCTCTTGGACTGCAGAAGCAACAGCAGGGTCCAGGACACCCCTCTCTGAGTATGGAAGCCAAAAGTTAGCGCTGGGTGTGGGAGGAAAGGGTGCACTGAAAACCACGTGGGTTCCAGTGGACCTCTCTCGGACCCCTCTCACACGGTGGGAGATTCAGCAGGGCATGCCGCATCCCTCTTACACACTGGGTGGCCCCCAAGTACTTTCTCCCCTCATTCAGGGGTTTAGAGCACAAAGTCTGGGAGACCTCTCTTAGAATACATGAGGGCTAGGTCCTTACTGCTTCCCAGCTCAGGTTTCTCGGGCATTTGACCTTAGTGGTCTGTTTCTTGTCTTTCAAATGCAATCCACTTCAATATCTGTTTATCCAAAACAAAAATCAATAACAGATTTTCATGTTGTAAGACTCTTTTATTACCTAGTCTGGATCCATGGTATTGTTTCTCAGGTAGCATGCGCTAAGGGGGAAACAGGTTTAAGCATTAACAGAATTTATTTCAGTCATGTTTAACAAAATAATTGATACAAGCACAGATTGCAGAGGAAGATCTCACCTTCTATCAGGCCGTTATGCTATGTTCACACTGCACACGCTTTGCTCAGCAAAAAAGTGCCTGCTGCTTCATTTTAAAAGCTTGTCCACAGTAAGGTCAGATGCGCAACATGAGCATCTTTGCTGCTCCTGAAGCGCGTCCACCAGTAAAGTGTGTTCAGATGCATCTGATGCTTCTGCTGCTCCTGTGTTCAATGGCAGAGAGTGAGTTAGCTATATTTGCTGTGATCAGTGGGTAAAAAGTAGTTTTAATATTTTTTTAAGACACAAAGTCTACCTTAAAACTTCATCTGTGCAGTAAGTTCATCAAGATTACGATACTGCCTTAAAATGCTATTTCAACGTCACTGGGAATCCCCAGCAGAAGCTGGTTTCCCCCTACTGTTCGATGTGGCTGGAAGTAGATGTTAGTGTTTTTCGGGTATGTGGTACAAACTGCAGGTACCAGAATAATATAAGCAAACATATGTTGCCGGCAGGTTTTGACATTTTAAGTTAATTTAGGCATTAATAAACTGTTTCAGAGGATCATAGCATCAGCAGTGCTGTGCCTGTCTCCCTACCAGCTCCCAGTTCAGCTTCTCTGATTGGTTGATGTGGCAGATCGAGCAGCAAAAGTTAATTTTTTCCAACTCCAGCAGCTGCTGCTTGTGAAATACATCAGACTCCTCAGATGCTCATCAGGCGCTGCTTAGGCTGCTCGGATAGGTCAAGATACGCTGCTCCTGCTGCTCGAGAAGCCCTGCAGGACCTTTTGATGTGCCTTGATGTGCGTCAACCTTTGACTTTGCGTGTAAACCAGCTGCTTATGCTGCTTCAACCGTGCGATGTGAACGTAGCATCACGTCTCGGCTACTTTCCCTTTTTATCTAAAAGTCAGCCATGAAATGTCGCTCCCAAAAGCCCCGTCAGCATCCAGGTGTACAGCATTAGCATATAAGGTGATGGTGGAGCCACTCTGGCTACCGTATGCCACCATATGTAAATAAAATATATGTATATAAAAAATTAATAAAATAAAAAGAAATTAACCTTCAGCAATTTGTAGAAAGTGGACACCAGGCACCTTATTAAGCTGAAAGCAATCCAGTCCCTCCCCAACTGACTGAGGAGGACGTCTCAAGCCTTGTTGCTTGATTAAATACACCAGTGACAATGAAAGTACCTGGAACACCTGGAATTAATTATTTGGATGGGTAAGCAAATACCTTTAGCAATTTATACAGTATAGCATAATATACTAAAATCCACTGCTGGTTGTGGAATAACTACAGTCATGCCATTAACAGCAATGAATCTGCTGTGGTGTGGGGGTGGGCTTTTCAATAACTTTCTGCACAGTGAGCAATATTTATAGAGTGTTTATTAATTCATTGAAGACAGCTTTAGACATTTTGTTGCTCACAGGAACACAGAGAGACCCACAAACAATTGGGCACATTTACATTTCTCTTTGTACAAAAGCAGAACAGAAGTGAGCTTGACAAATTTCAGTAGTGTACATGGAAACAGTTTGCTTTTTTATTACTCTCTCAGTTTCTTAGAAATCCAGTTCTACAGTAGGATACATCTTAACGAACAAAGAAAGATAATTTCTCTGGAGTTGCACTTCAGTGACCACAGCAATTAAACCCATCTTTCAAGAGAAGACCTTTCTGCCCCCTTTAACGAACATGGGGAAGGTGTACACTGTAGAAGAGGGATTATTTTTAGAATATAAAAAAATACCATTTGCCTTGATTTCAAGAAGACATTAATGGTATGCTTGTGAGAAAATGATTAAATTAGATGAGAAATAATAGAATATGAGTTATTACGCCTACTAGTTCCAGAAACTATTCATCTGGACAAGAATTGGTCTATATGATATACAGTAATGATTTCAAAACCACAAAAAAAAAAAAAAACCTGTTTCAACTAGCAGATTTATAATAAGAATACCATTGCAAGGAAAATTGTTGAGTATTGTATTTGTTTTAAGTTCAGGAATACCTCTGGAATAGAAAAGAAGATTTCAATATGTAGACACCTCAGAACTAAGTTCAGAACCATTCCAGTGAAATGACATCATATTTGTAGTCCTTTTCAGCATATTGAGTGATCTAAGAAGAAAAATTAAACAGTATGGAGTCTTTTACACATTATATCAGATCTCCTTTAAACATCATGATTCTACAGTTTATAATTTATGGAGCCTGATTTTGGCCACTTGAGATATTTCTGATTAAAAATATAAGCACAGGATCAGTTTTTTTTCCCCTCTGGCTGAGCAAAGACTCAGCAAACAGTGTCTCTGAAAATCCGCTTAGGTTTAATTGTGAGGTAACTGGAAAATAATGATATAAGAATGGCCTTATGCAATGTTCACTTATTACTGCATGCAAAACAAAAATTGACAAGCACATATAAAAAAAAAAATTAACTATATGGGTGTTGCTCCAGCATATTATATAACATGAATATTAATAATGTGGTGCAACCGTGTGTAACCAACAGCAGGGCTGTATGATAAATTGTGTGCCAAGCTGGTAGGCTCCTAAGTCCAGGCTGAATGGATTTACACTCTGAAAATGCACATATGATTCAGTACTAATTCAGTCTGTATTTAAAATATTGGCACACATAGAACAGCTGTGGTTAGTAAATGTTAGCATTTGCATAAAACTTAAGAGTTCAAGAATGGAGGACAGAAGGCATGGTGGCTGATGATGCCCAATATTCATTTTATCAGTCAGTTGCTTGAGTATCCAAAGTCTAATCAATCCGCCAGTGTCAATAGAAGCCAGTTATGTTACTGTTTGATACATCTGGTGGAAATTATTAACTTAAAACCCATTCAAAATTATTTTTTCATGATGAACGTGATATTTATAACTTTTTACAATAAAAGTTAGCCTGCCAAATTCTTTAAGCATACCTAGATTGTTTTTGAATTACAGAAACAACTTTATTTTGCTTTAAGTTTGATCTAAACTTTTGCAATGTTTTATTTTTATTTTGGACAACATAAGATCAGGAACATTTAGATTTTTTTAAGATTTGGTCCACATTAAAATACAGTTTGCATGTGCAGAAAGAGCAGGAAAGAAATGAACACATATGGGAAAAGCCATTTTTATGGTACATATGGTGACAGATGATAAAATATAGGTGGAGAGATGGCCTTTTGGTTAGACAGTAGGGTATTTGCATCCCAATATGGCTATAATTTTGTCCGTTTAAAGCTTAGACTGGGTCCATTAGTAAGACCGCTAAGCTCACAGTGTTCCCTGGGTGCTACAAAGAAACATATCTAAGGGATAAGTTAAATGCAGAGAACACATTTAGTTATAATGCACAATTGCAATGGAAAGGAGAGGGGTGTGGCTGCAGAACTGCGCTGCCAGGACCCTTCATTGCAGACCCTTCACAATGTGGTCTTCTGCACTGTCATTACCAGAAGTTTATTCTGGACATTTCATCCGAAATGCTGAATTCTAATTAGGGGGCCTGAATCCTCTGAAGGTCAAATTCGTCTGCCGATTAAGTCCTAGTGCGGCTACTACTGTAGGTCTCTTCGGATTGCAGCACTCCTCATTATGTGGCAGACAAAAGTAGCCTTCTTTTTGCCAGCTCTGAAGGACGGGTCAGATGTATACTACGTAGTTTTGGGTATCCCATGATCTATTGTGAGTCCCAGTAAGCCGACTGCTCCATGCTCTGAGGAACAAGGTGAATGGTGCAGAATAGTAGGACGCAGCCTTTGAGATCAAACGCACCCAAAGCCTTCAGGTTTAGCGCGTAGCACGTATGTGCTGCTGGATTTTATTACAAGCAGAAGACATTTTTTTGCGAGGTGAGTGCCCACTTACATATACTTTTCCCCAATTAAAGACCAAGAAATCCATTTTTAATATATAATTTTTTGTTGATTTTCTTTTACTTATTACAACATTATCTGTCTCTTACAGAAGGATGTTTCATTTGTTTCATCTGCAGTTGGCACCATAAGTTAAAAGCTGCATGTCTCACTGTGAAATCTGCAATTTCAACAATAAAGACTGTTCAAAGACAAAAAATAAATAAATTGAGATTTGAAATTTTGTTTTATTTCTACTGTTTTCTCTGGTATCATGGGGGGGGGGGAAACAAAGGGTCTTGGCTATTTTCTTAATGTATCTGGGTATTCAGTAATTCAATGTGAGTACACAAATCTAAGTTAATTTCAAATGACACACCCTCTATTGGCAAATCTATTTGATCCGACAGCAAAGGTAAGAACATAGCACAAACAATCCTAAAATAATATATATTATAATACTTGTGAACACACATAAGGGATGTCTGCATAAAATAACAGTTAGTTTTGTTATTTTGATATTTTCTTGCATTTTTTAACGTTATCCAGTTGAACTGGATAGAGATAACATGAATAGACAAACATATTTCTATTATGAAGACACAAAAAATAGACATGGAGTGAAATATTTCCGGTATATAAGCTTTTGTTTTACTTTTCTCTTACTTTTAAAAGCATCAAATAAACGTCTGTTTTGGACAGCGCAGGGTCCTAACAGTGCAGGCTGCAGTTAGACTCTTTTCAAGAAAAGTACCCTATTGAGTACCATTGTAGTTCCATCACTGGAGTACTATAACTTCTACTTTATACCACGAAGCCTCAATTATTTTTTTTATTTTTATTTTTTTTAATGGGATACAAATTTAAATGTTAAAAAAAGAATGACCGAGAAATAAAAACACTCAATGGATACCAAGTGCAGACCCAGTACCCCCCTTTGTTATCCTTAAAGAAATGCAGAGTCTATTTATTCTAACTGACATCTTGTTGAACAACTTCAGTTATCGGCAACAAGAAGTTTAGCTGAGTAATAAATCATTTCACAGCTTGTTAATATGTAGTTACCATGCTGCTCAAAACTAGCTGTGTTGTCTTTCCTTTAAAAAGTCAGAATGTTGGTTTGAAGGTAGGAATATGTGATAATAGGAGGAAGGAGAAGCAGGTTTTTTACAGGTTGCTTCTGCTTATGAATATTCCCATAAAAATGTATGACAGTACATGCCATTACATCCTCGACTAAAGAAGAGATTAAAGTAGGGAAGTTTGCTTTCTTCTGTGAAGTACATCAGCTTTTCAAAATAAGAAATATTCTAGATATAACTTATTTGGTGAACTTGAGTAAATTACTCCAAATTTATAATAGTAGAAATATAAAAAAAAAAAATTGCCATGAGGCAGGTCGGTCAAGCTTTGCTCACATGTAGATATATGTATGTATAAATATGCATATATATGTATATATATATAGATAGATAGATATTGTATTGTGCTGTCAGTTGTAGAGGTAAAATACTGTATAAAGTGTTTATTAGCCCTTCGCAATTATATAGGACACCAATAATTTCCATCTTTTCATTACAATCCATCCCTATCTACTTAAAAAACAACTCTATCCCAGTGTCCCAGTATTTACATCCTATTAACATTGTGTAGAACATATAGGCAAAGACACAAAAACCTAACATTTGCAAACAATCTGCATGCAAACTAAACAAAGAATTTAGAACTCATTCAGTCCACAAAAAATTGAACTTTACAGTAAGTTATTTGTTTTCTTGTTTTCACCACAGGCACTGAAAGTACAAATTGTTTACATTCAAAACTTTATCTTACAAGAAATGTATTTTTCTTACATGTACTGTAATTGTTAGAAATGGAGAGCTCAGCTGTAGATGCTTTAGTCTTTTTGTGTTTCTGGCTAGTTGCAATAAATGAAAATCACCAAACAGAATATACAGTATTAGTGTGGAATAAAAACCCAAACAGCTTTAAGAAAAAAGAAAAAAAACCTTGTGTTATATGTCCACAATTTCAGGTAGTCGAATTTTTCAACAAGATGTTCTTGGCAGGAATCTCACAAATATAATAAAGTTGATGTTATTCTGTAGTTTTTTTTTTTACAAGTAATGTCTAATATTTTCAACATTTTCTTATGTTCTTATTAGGTTTTTCCTTTTTCACTCCTAGTTATAAATCATATAGTCAGCAATACAAGACAAATTTCTGATGAACATAGATATAAAAAGGAATAAAATTGTAGCTTTAAAATTTTTGAAATTCTAGTTATGGGTACACCAGATACATATTTTTAGTGTGGAGTATACTTTCCTATAAAAAATGCATTAATGAATATGAATTTATGATGCATTAAAATAAATGTATATTTCATATTCTGCATATTTATTCAGGTTTTTTATCCTTTATTCTGATACTCCAGATGATGTTACGCTGCTTTGTAACCTGTAAACACAATGCTCACAAATGCAAATTAATCTTCAATTCATGTAAATCCCTGCTAATTATCCTTATTTAAATAGTACAAACAAGGTCTGCAGAGACAATTACAGGCTGAAGGACTCTTATAGGACGACAACAGATGATAGCACTCAGGTAAAGTGAGAAGGACATGCTGGTATGTTTTACAGAGAGGAGTCAAATCAAGGTCGCAGAGGCAGCATGTCAACACATGACAGAAATTTACCCAAAGGGGGGGCATGAACTGCGCCACAACTAAGATGGCAATGTCTGCTGAATGCAGCAACTTTGCACAGATGAGTGACTTATTATGCAGGCAAAGTGTACAAGTGGGACCACATTACATGTGCTGCTATTTCAAAAGATCCCTGTGGAGATGGGGGTTTGTTTTGCAATCTCTGATGTGTAAAAACTAGTATTCACCCATATTAAACTCCGCCAGAGCTAATTTTCGTGACTGACTCTAAGCTTTGACCTCATTATGTGCTACATGAAGTGCAGGCTGAAGACCTGCAACAAGCAGCAATATCAAAGAAAAATTACATTAGGCATTTGCTGCTATGTTGACTTTTTAAATTACAGTGCCCTTACACTTCAGCTAAAGATATGTAAAACAAAAAGCATTAAAATAAATTCAACCTTTAATTAAAAAATGACCATTCGTGATAAATTCCCATACTTTATTGCACCTATAACAGCTCCTATAAAATAAATCTATCAGAATCCATTTTTATACTCTATCTTTCAGAATACCGTTGATCATAGTGTGTGTGGAACTTTTATTTGTCATCATTGACTTTCCATTGAAGTTCATTCACATTCATACTGTTAAAATTTCTGTTCAACAGCATGAATGAGAATATGAAGTGGTGCACAGGTCCATTTATTCAAGTCACTTTACAATATAGAAAACTCAAAAGAATGTAGAATTCTGGTATTAGTCAGTTCTGTGTTGATCTGCATAAAAATATCTCTAATAAAACAGCTCATCGCAACTTAACATCATCTAAAGTCTGAGCGATTAATAAATATAAAAAACAGGGCTGAAGGAGTTATAAATCTTATATGCAGGCTGCTTAGGCAGGGTGGTAAGGCCGGTAAATAAAAGCTTAAGAACACTGGCATCTTGGGCTTATGAAGTCTCCATAAAAAACATACATTTTAAGGCTTTTTTACACATCTATATTATACTTATTGTTCTGCTGTTTACTTTTTTTTTTCTGGCAGAGTTATCCTATAAAGCTCAACTTAACAGCAGTTAAATCTTAAGTTTTTTGGGGAAATTTGTCTTTTAGCTGATTAATCTCTCAGGCTTTTGAAACTCACAATTCTAGGGTTCTGCATATCTAGATATAATGACCTGTTATCTAAAAGTAAAAAATACATAATTAAATCTTTTATTTACAGAAATGAAAAACCTGAACCATACTGTCAATATTTATCAAACACAGAGGGCGCTAAAAACACAAAATAGTTCAAGAGAAAAACAAAACAAAAAATACATACAAACCTTGTTGCTTGTAGTAATTCTAATGTAAGATGGAGCAGCTAATAAAACGCCTTTTATCTATTTATTATCCTCTGTGATCTAAGAGATAATATGTTGCTATTCACCAATCTAAAATGGGTCATCAGGTACTTTTCAAATCATTTAAAGTCAATCATTCTACATTGAACGAAAGTCATTTTCACACGTTGAAGGCATTCAAGACAGATCCAATTTTTTCAAGGATCTTAACCCATGTATCATATTATGCAAGATGAGGCTTAACAGAGTTTGACCAAAATGGACAATATAATGTCTAAGAGAATTATTTTGGACTGACAAGAGGAAAGTGAAGTTGTTGGGCTGTAAGACTGAGTACCGTATTACAAAATCAAACAAAGCTTATTAGTAGAAACTCAAGCCTGGTTGTGGAAAATATGATTTTAAGCCACAGTACCTGGAAGCCTTACAGTAACAGAGTCAAGCAAGAGCCCTGAATGCAGTGAAGCTTGAACAATATTACTGCCAAATAAAAAGACTCCTGAAGCAATGAAAGAGTCGAGGCCACTGTTGATATTCTCATGTACTTACAATAATTTTAAAAACTTTGAGAAACTTATAGAGACCATATCATCTCCATTTTGTCCTGTTAAAGTAAAACCTACAAGTTAAAATGGTATATTGTTTCTTAATCTTCTTCACATTCTTTATGTGATTTCCTAAACAGTTTGTAGCCGTCTGTCACCGGGCTGCTGCCCATTGATTCAAAAACAGCCATTAGCTGCATGACGAAACTCCTGGACGCTGAGTGCATCATCTGGGTCTGTAGCCTCTGACCTATTTTATGTTTACATAATCAGCTAATGGAGGAAATCTTTATTGTAACTGCTGATGACAGATATCTAATATCAGCTCCTTTCATTTTTTATTTTTTGAAAAATCTATAAAGGCAGAAAATACTAGTTATGTTTAAACTTATTGGAACAAAATATTTTCAAGAGATTTTTTCAATACTTTGCTCACACTTAGAGATTCACAGCATCACTTGATATTAGACTCTGTAAGACATAGAGTATGTACACCAACACAAGAGGCTTAGAGGCTAGTACAAGCCTTCACTTACCTCCCCTAACGTTACAGGACTATGTTCAAACAAATATAAAAATAAGACAACAGCATATTATTTGTTAACCAACATTCTTAGCATTCATCGAATAAGTATTTACATTTTCATGTGCATGTTTGCAGAGCAGATTTCAAAATTTGAACAAACCAGTTGTAGAAATGATTCCCCTTCATACGCGCATGAAGAATAAATTCAGATTCTTTTTTTTTTTTTGAAAGAATCGGGGAAAAAAACACCCAAATTAGTTTGGGTGTGTTCCACAGATTTCTTTTTCTTTTAGTTGACTGTTGCTTCTCCAAGCAGAAGAAAGTGTAATCATGAATGGCAACTGGAAACTAGACAAGGTAACGTCCATCCCTCTAACATCTTACTATGTCTTGCATTTGTTAGCATTTGCTCAAAGCCTTTTCATAAATAAGCCCTTAATCATGTTAAATGACTGTTCAACTAAACAAACATTTAGGAGAAATCTATTTAATTTTGCTTTATCGCTACTACTGTTAGGGTGATCAGATGTCCATGTTTTCCGCGGGCAGTCCCCATTTTGGAGCACCTGTCTCCAGTAAAAGGTGTCCCCATAAATGTCCTAGATTGTAATGTCTTATAATGATAATTGATAAAAACATGTTCCCTCAATATTTCAGCTGTGAATTGGCTAAACGAACTGAACTCCTTCATTAATTTTATAAAACGTCAGTAAGATGATTTTGGTTGATATTCTGCAGTCAAATTAGTTTGTAGCCCGTTGTAAAAGTAAAGAATTCTTATCTGAACATATTTAAAGTGGCCTATGCCTCTGTTTTTTTTTAATTTTTAAATACAAAGCTTCAAGTTGCTCTTAGCGGATCAAAAAAAATGAGATGATCAAAATTTGCTCCTAATTGTTCCCATTTTTTCTCTTGACAATGGGTCCGCCTCTAAATTTCAAATGCTTCTCAATAGTAAAAAATCCAAAGAGAACCCATTAATACAGCTGCGTGTGTGATCAAAGAAAGGGATTCCTCCAACCTCTGCTTGAGAAAACAGGCAATGTGAAATAGTACGTATAACGTGGTGGGGTGGCTCAGTGGTCAGAACAATGATATTTTAGAATTTTGCTGTAGTTGCCCAAGCCATACTTTCACTGAAAAACTGCAGTCTGTTTTCTGCAAGCAGGAGCCAATAAAGTGCTTTTGGTCTGCTTAGTTAGATTTAGGATTTTGAGATAATTCCAGAACCCATAAGGAAAATGAGGGCCTGTATAAATTCAATGTCCTAAAAAGAAAGATTAAGAAATACATTTGCTAACTAAATTTTTAAACTGTTAAAACCTCAATCAATCACTAATATTACTGCTGGAAATGTTAGCACCACTGTATAGATTCACTTGCCACTTTATTTGTTACCTGATTGCTAATTAACTCATCAAGCAAATCAGCTAAACATGGCAGTAAGTCAATGCCTTTGGACATCAAGATTCGATAATGATGGGTTGTTGAAGTCAGGATGAAAGAGAAAAGGGAATTTAAATGACTTTCAATGGAAACCAATTGTTAGTGCCAGATTTAGCAGTCTGTGAGTTTACTGCTGAGTAACTGGAAAAGTTACATGAAAGCATCTTTGTTGTTCCCCAAAAAACGGGAAAAAAAAAAAAAAAAGAGCATTTCGAATTGTGACAAATGTGTGTGCTGGGGTACCACATTAGCCTGATCCAATGTGTTAATATATCAGCTGCAATATGTAGATGCTTTAGTCAATTGAGGCATAAGCAAGATGAAGCTGTTGGTATATTATGAAGGTGAGGTGATTTTCTTGGCACATAATAATGCCATTAACTAAGTATCACCTAAATGCCACTACATATTTTTTATGAACACAACATACAAACTTTTAATTGCTACATCCTGCAAGATTGTTGGGATCTGGAGCTGTACCACCTTTCTCCAGCAGAGTGCGCCGTGGATCCTCCTGAGCTGAGCCCCCAACACACCTGTGGCGCATCTCATCATCAGAGGATCCTCCACTATATAACCTGCCTTCAGACCTTGCCTCAACGCTGCAGTGTTGATCTAGTTTGGTTAGCAACCTGAGCCTAGTAAACCTGAGAATCTTAGCTATCTCTAGTAGAGATAAGATTCTAACTCTTCCTTGTTTTTGCCTCACAGGAATCCTGTCTCCTTGAAGCTCTGGATGAGCTTAACCTGCCGAGCCTGCCCTCGTGAGCCAAACCTGAAGACTCTTCTCTGGATTCCCCCGCAGCTCTTGGCTAAGAGCTGGAAACCCAAATCAAGGTCTGCCCTCAAAGTCAGAAGTAAGACGCTGAAGCAGTTATTGGACTCTGCTGAACAAACAGTCTCTGGACCCAACAGTTACCTCTCTCAAAGAGAAACCCGGACTCCTTCAAGGTATTCGTCAGCAAACTCTAAGACTCATAACTCATCAGTCCCTGTGCTAACTGAACTGTCATCCCTGCAGACTCCAGTGAACCTGCCCCCAGGCCTGAACCAGTTCCAGTGCAATATTCATGTGCTTGTGTTAACAATAAACCTGTTAAACTTTTCATCAGCCTCCGTGTGTGTTCTGCATATTGGGTTTACTCTGTAACCAATCATGACAAAGATAATGCACTAGGTCACAAATTTTAAGACATACCAGACTGGTTTCATGAATTTGACAACTAGTTCACTATACCTATGGGACCTATATTTTCTCTAGATCTAATGATGATTTATATAGTCTTGAATCAAGCGCAGCTAATAAATCTGCAGTAACCAAATTATCTAATGATGTGAAAAGGGTGTAGAATTTCAGAGCAATGGTTAAACATCTTGTTGCACCTTTACCATAAGGAATCAGATATTTTTGTAGAGAAAGGGTCAAAGTCAGTACAAGGAAGGAGTGGATATAAGGAAACTTTACAACCTAATATCAGAAAATAATCTGGGCTCTTTCAGTTAATTTCTCCAAAAATCAAGTCTAGTTACAGAAGAGCTCCCTTTTGCAGTCACCTTGCATTGTTTTCCTTCATTGATTGAAAACGTTTTTACCCCATATTCTTTACAAACATCTCAAATACTACAACCAAAATCTAAATTTTATTCATTCACTTGAAATGTGCTCTGCAGGTGTCATGGCGCATACGTTTTTTACTGCATCTAATAAATATTCAAAAATACACTTTTATAGTGCCGATGGGAGAGGAGAAAAATGCTTGTAATATTGCCAGACCTTACCTTTTTTCTGTGCAGAAAATTTTATGACAAGTTTGCCCTAAACAGATCATTAGGATACAAACAACACAATAAGCTTTGAATTTTAACCCCAATAAATGATAAAATTTTAACCAAAAAATTACTGTATTTACACTGGTCAGTTTAAGAGTTGTAAGTTTAAGGTAAGTTGCTCACATTGAGGAATAAGTTTCACTTTCTGAATAGATTTTCCTATGTTTTATCTTTGTCCATTAGTCCGTACTAAAAAATTTCATATTTGGCAACAATATTTGAAACTCATTCAATTAGTTGTGGTACTTTACTTAGGCACGGCAGATTTAAATTTCGACATCCTTAAAATAAATGAAGAAAACATCTGTTATCAGATTGACACAGCAGTCACACCTCCACTACTGCATGATCCCTTTTCCAGGTCCTCCATCACTAGTTCCCGTTCAGGGACATGATTGACTCGCCTGGAAGCGTTCTTATCCATGCTGTTTAAGGAAATGGGCTCCAATGATGTCTGTACGTTATTAGCTGGGAGCACAGAGTTTCCTTGCAATCTGTGTGAGTAGCTTTTCCGCCTCTGTCCATCTGCTGCACACAGGCTAAACTTAAACACAGCTTGGAAACCTCGACGGAAATTCTCATTGAAGAAGCCATAGATGATTGGGTTGACGCTGCTGTTAAAGAAGGCTAACCAATGTGCGAAGGGGTAGATGTAAATGTTGATAATCCTGTACTGCTGCTCCGTCAGCCTGGCGTAATCACTCAACATCATGAGAGTCCATAGAGGCAGCCATGAAAGAATGAAAAGCAGAGCAACGATGAGAAGCATTTTTATCACCCTTTGCTTCTTCTTTGACACATTGTGGCGGTTGTCCGGGCCTGGCTTTCCTCCAGTGGGAACAGCTGTTTTGAAGAGTGTAATCCCAATCCGAGCATACATGATCACAATGAGGGAAAGAGGGGCAAGGTAGATGTTTGCAAACAGGACAGTGGTGTAAATTTTCCTCATTTCCTGGTTAGGCCAGTTCTCTCTGCACCAGTAAAAGGGGCTGGTCTTGTTGTCGTAACCCAGTAAGACCCGAACGGTTTGCTCCTTGGTCACCTGCAGCATTACACCAGATGGACACATGATAGATATCGCCAGGACCCAGATAACGACGATGATCAATGACGCTGTGGATATGGTGAGCTTTTGCTTGAATGGGTAGACAATGCATCTGAACCTGCAGGTATAAAGGAGACACTTCATTTAGGCCATACATGAACAGTGAAATTATTTGGACTGTTTTTTCAAAAGGGTAATGATGAAAGTGTAGTGATATGCAGAACAGATATTCAGCCAAACTGAACACCTTTTAGTTTGTCACATTCAAACCAAAAATTTGAATCTATTATTTATTTTTTAGGATTTTATGATCCAGTAATAAAGTAATGTATGCTGGTGAAAGGTTCAGGTGAGGGATATTCCTTTAGAATAGGTGTAAGCAATGTCAGCCCTCGAGTGCCACTGCCATGGAGCCTTTGTGAGCATGCTGGCTACAACACAACTGAAATACCACCTTGGAATCTAAGCAGAGGCCTGACTATTAAGTATTTATTTGTTTCAGGTGTGAATGCACATAGACCAGTTTCAAAAGCTCCAGGACAGTGGCCTTCGAAGACTGACGTTGCCTACCCCTTTTTCAAAAATAAAAAAAGGTCCAAATGTCTTCAGAATCCATCTAACTGTAGTGAATCTCAGCTTAAGTACAGATGTCCAGTGACTGTCTAAAGGGATTTTTAGAGAACATTAATGGGAATAAAAACAGCATTACAAAGTCCAAAGAACACACTGACAGATCAAAGAAAGTTGTGAATAAGTTCAAAAAAGAATTAGATGTAAAAACAAAATCCCAAGCCTTGGCATCTCATAGATCGAAGTATAATAGATGATCTGAACTATAAATGAGATGTAGAGGAGTTGGATGTAGATATAAAGAAAATATCTGAAAAAAAAAACATTTTGGAAGCTATGAACTGAGATGGAGGTTGATCTTCCAGGAAAACTAGTATAAAATACAGCGAGACCCAGAAATGGTGGATGTGGAGTCATTAACTCATCTCTATGCCATGTGTTTGTTCTGACCAGGTGAACCAGGAGAGTCAAATATGCATAGGGAATTTCATTATGCAAATAGGACTCACCTGGTTCAGTGCCTGGACAGAACAAACACATGGCATTGAGACGACTTGATGACTCCACATCTTTGGAGAGCTGCAGTGAAAGGTCTGAGTGGTTTTAGTAAAAAGTGTTTTTAAGAATTACCCAATTTATAGCCCCATTTACACTAACCTTTTGAAACCGGGCCTAGAACGGTCCGAGCACAATAACCAAGATAACTGCTGACTGTAAATGGCAGGCACAACTGAACCGGACCGTGCTAGACACAACAGAACCGCGTTAAACTGGTACTAGTTCATCGGTAAGGCTCGGCCTTGTTCTGTTCTAGCCCGCATCTCAGATAACAAAGAGCGCATGAACAGGCTGCGTCATCTCCCTACAGTCAGTCTCTATAATCATGAAATTTTAGACATTCATAAAAATACTAACTTCCCTGCCATGTCACACAATTTCCAGTGAGGATTCTACTTAGCAGTGTGATAAACCTTAAAGCTGCAGTCTGTAACATTGAGAAGAGAGCAGACTTCGACTGAAAATTTAAAGAAAAATAGGTTTCACGCCACTCCCCCACCCTCTCTGCTTCACTCATGCCCCACCTCCAAGCTCCACCCCTCTCACAGCATCTGCGCGGCTACCGCATGCGACCAGAAGCGTCCAAGCAGCGTACGCGGCATGGAGTGTGAACCGGTAAGAGCGATAACCCTCACCTCCAAGCAGCTAGATATAAGATGCTGGTTATACCGAAGTTTGCCGTGTAAGCAGTTGTTGGCAGGGGCAGTAAGGGCAGTTTCTCTTTCGCTGGTGGCTGTCGCTCCGCCATAACTTCCATGCGCGTCCTCCTGACTGCGGCAGCCAGGCGCTGAGGCAGGTTAAGCAGTGAGGGAGGGGGGAGCTGTGATTGACACTCCATCAGACGCTCCTCTGGCTGTGATTGGTTGTTTTGACTCGTCACGAATTATTCTTTCCAGATTGAAATACAGGCAGTATGCAGGACCAATTGAAGCAGTTTTTTTTCACAGGTTACATATCACATGTACTGCTGTCTGGGCATAGGGACAGTTTTAGCCAATATGACAAAAAAGTTATTTTTAAAAACTTACAGACCTCAGCTTTAATGTCTGCAGTTGTTCCCTGCGTCTGTAAGCCCGGATTAGACTATCGTTTGTTGTATCCACTTCCCAAAAGCCTTAAAGCGTTGTGTGTTCCCCTTAGCGTGGTGTGTAAACGGTCGCAAGGAACCCAGCTTGGCACAGTTATCTGATCCAAGCTTGGTACGAACTCGGCACGGATCTGTTTTAAGAGGGTAGTGTAAATGGGGCTAACGTCTAGGCCCGAATCTGTATAATACTTAATGTTCAAAGACCCTCTCCATCCAGTTCGGTTGATTTTAATCTATTTTGTAAAGACAATTGTGCAACACTTTTAGACTTCAGATTGGAAAAACACCTGTAGTTTTAATTAAAGCCAAAGGTGATTCCACAACGCATTGAATCATGGGTAAGATTAAAAAAAATATGTAGACTCAACAATTTCCAGGTGTGTATCCGTGATATGAATTAAAGCAATTTCTATCTATTTAACTTGTCTTTGTAATGTGAGATAATGTGGGTTATTTTCTAACACTGGAACCTTTTTAGACTATTCCAGCCAAAACAAAGAGAAAAGGGTTTTTTTCCTAAATTGTCTGTAAAATCTGTTGGATCTAAAGATACAGTTTAACTTATTAAAAGTTTTAACATAGAAAGTATCACTAAATGGTGTTGAAAATGGTCTGATTAGTTCCAACTTTCCTGAATTGCATTTGGGGTCATTCCATTATATCTATAAAGCTGTTAACACAATTAGATATCATAAAAAAAATCTTAATAGCTTTAACAATTTTTAATCTTCCTAACCTTTCTGATACTAGTAATTTTCTGTCTGATAAGGTGACTTTAAATTGAAGACACCAATGCACTGTAGAATTAATATTTCCTTTCCAGGGGTGATGGTGTCCTCTAGGGATTTCGAACATTGACAATGACATCACAGGACACCTAACCTCTAAATAACAGCTGTCACTTTCAAAGCTTGATAGTTTCTGTCGCCCTTCCATCCTCCATTAAGTCCTCTGAAGCAACTGAATGCTTTGGCTTATGGTACGCAACATATCTCTTTTTGTGGCCTTTTCTTCCCTTTTTTTAAGGCTTCCACCCATACCCAGAGTAATCACAATATCTCTATGGGAAATGGGCAGACAGAGAGGAAGCTTTTAGGTCCCCTCTTCTTTATAACACCGCTTCAATACATTGAGATTTGCAACAACTCTTTCCTACTGTGGCCAAGGGATACAAATGTGCTTAGAATACATCAACATGCAGCAAACTGTACAAGAAGTACTGCAAACACTAAAATTAGACTAGTACTGGAAACAATACTTGCAAAATAAAATTTGACAAAAAAAATATTTAAAAAAAACATACTAAGAAAAAAAATGCTCTGTTTTAGTAAAAAAAAAAAAAAAGAATCCTTACCGATCAACTGCAATGGCAACCAGAGTGAAGACGGAGGCTGAAACTGAAATCCCTTGAACCATGCCACTCATTTTGCAAACCAGGCTTCCAAAAGGCCATCCTGTTGACAAAAAAATGACATCCAACTTCTTTAACCACAGGGACAACCTGCTTAAAAAGATTGCATGAGGGCTCTTAACTAAAAGTCGTGACACATAAAGGGGTACTTATGGTTTAGGGAGTCAAACAACCATTTTTCAATGAGAGATGATTATCGACTGAGCACCGGTCATTTAAAAAAAAAAATTCTTTTATGACACAAATATGTTTTTATGAAACACACAAATATAACAGAAAAAGCAGTTTAGGATCATATTGAAGATTTCAACAAATTTAATGAGGAATCTTCAGAACTATCTACATTCCAGGATAAAGTTCCTAGTTTTTGCACATTTGTGGGCATCCTTAAGATAAAACAGTTCAAACACCTTTGCAGTCACATTACATTGAAGAAACTGAGCAAGTCTTGACTACTGTCCTGATAGTGCACTGATAATATCATTACCTTGCTGAATCAAGCACAAAACTGTTCTGATTGTTAAAAGAGATTTGAAATAAAATTATTGATGGATTATTGATGGATATAGCTGGATTCTGTCAAAGGAAGCTGCCCATTGACAACAAAAAAGCTCCAGCAAGACTTACTGGCAGCATCGACCAAGCAATCAATACCCATGAATACAAAAATCTGACATCATGGAATACACAGCTATGGGAAGGTTACTGTTGATTGACATACTCTACAGGGAGGCTGATCCAGAAAACTGCAAAAGAAACAGTCTCCTCATAAATTGCTCTATTTAGACAAGTTTAACCTTATTTAAATAGAGGGAAACAGCTGGTAAAACAAAAATGCAGCCATGAGTTTAAACAGCAAAGTCATTTTAATACAGTGGAAGATATTTAAAAATTGTGGAGATAAAGTAACAGCTTCAAAACCAATAAAAGACCTATCCGTGACCTGGGCTACAATTCTGATGTTGTTTGAACTGGGCCACTCTTGAACCAGAGACAGAGGGTTACCAGTAATTAAAGGAAAAGGGAACAGACTTCTATCCACAGTGCTTACTAAATTTTGAATTTCAACAGGCTGAAAATAGATTAAATGACACAAAATCCAAGCTGGTGCAGTGTGAGATTCCAGTCTCTGTAACCAGTGCTTATTTCCAAATCATACTATACATCCAATCACTTATTTTATGCACCCACTTTTCCTTAGCAGGGTTTTGGTATGGAAATATTAGCCTCAAACTTTACTAAGTTGAGTGCTAAGACCTTCCATTTAGACCACAATTCTGTGTGAAATATCTTTTTTGGTCTTCAAAGGCACATCAGTGAAATTTTACCACTAGCTGGGCTGTTGAGCACTGTCTGTAGACATGTGACAAAACTTCTCTTTAACTCCACTCCAGCTGCAACCCCACCCTGAACCTTTGCTTCCACATATTTCCAAATCATAAATGGACAGCAAAACAGCATCACCTTCCAAAGGAACATGTCTAGTGAGGAGTTGAGTAACTCATAACTTAGCAAGTGGAGTTCATTTTAATAAAAGACCATCTCCGGGTGAATGTTTCGATCTATTGAAAGTACTCTGCAGTTTAACTCCCACACTACACTGCTCCCTCTGAACAGGGAGGAAATAAAGCCTTGAGTAGAACCTGTTCACATGAGAGTAGAGAACAACACAGAGAGATGGTTTCTGACATTGCACTATACTACTTTTTCTTTTTATACAAATAAAATAATGATTTTTTTGCTCAATGCCTCTTTAATATATCTGCTTTTTTTGGAGCAACTAAATTTCTTTTTGTTTTTAGAGATAAATCATAATTATTAAGATTAACACTGATTAAGCTTAAACACTTGTACACTTAAACACTTGTAACATACAGTGAGTCTGTGAAATAAAAATCTTTCAAGTTTTCCAAGATTACCTAATCACTAAGAAACTTTTTAAAGAATACAAAAAAATCTTTCCAAATAATTTTCAGTCAAAACTCTTTAAAATAGATGCAAATATAATTCAGTGCAATAATCCAAGCCAACTACTGTGTAGTCTGAATAATTTTGACTTTTTTATATGCTGAGTACTTTTACGCAATGCATGTGCAATAATCCAATTCAACTGCTGTGTAATCTATCCTAAGCTCTCAATCATGCATATATTTTTATATCTAAAGGAAACATATTCCAGGACATTACAACCTTTTGTGCTCTTGTACTATGTTCACTCTTTTTATATTGTCTGTTGTATTTTTATTTAATGGGTTCTTGTTTTAACTCTGCACTTTATACTCTATATAAGCTACTGGAACCAGAATTTCCCTGAAGGAGTAATCCCAAGGGATGAAAAAAATTGAGTCTAAGTCTAAGTCTTAGACATATTTGATCTAAGTCTGATGCCATATTTTGTATAGATTGTAAGGTTATTGCTGAATTTCTTAATTTTCATCTTTTTGGTATAATAAAAATCTATAAATTTGTATTAATCAAAAATAAGTACATATATTTTTTATTAAATCAACAACTAACAAATTTGACAAGTCGCAGCTTGATAACTCCTTTTCTATGGAATTTGACTTAGCCTTAACTCCTCCACATATATCATTTGAGAGGGCTTCGAAGAGGTCATATCTATAAACACATGAGTGGGACGGGAACGCTGAAGGGATTTGCCCACAGTAACGTTGAAGCTTATAGAGTGGGAGCAGCTTCTATGTCTGTTAGGAAGCCTGATGGCTGAACCTGCAGAGGTGCTGAATTGTGTAGGTGTCTTATCATGGATGACTGGAGATGGTTTGTTTCTTCTTTCTTAAGGAAATCATAACAGTACATATTTGTTCTCTATATGAAAAAAGAATGTAAATAGGATAACTCCTACTATATGCTCTAATAGCATTATATTTGGCAGGAAGAAGGCTTATAGAAGTCTAAATGGAGCTTTTCTTGTTTATGCTTTCATATTTTCTTCACTCTCAACCCATCCTTGATTTCTGTGTCCTTCTTTTGCTTTTTGCTATTTTTAAGAAGGGATAAAGATGGAATATACAAAAAAAGCAGCATTGTGCATATAGGGCATCTAGACTACTAGTAATCTACTGTGGCTTTCATTCACAATATTCAGGATTAGGGAGAATACAGGAAAAGAGAAATATTCTGGAGACAAGTTGGAAGAATAAACATTTCTTGTAAGTTGGAAGGGCAGTTGATAGACTGGTTTGAGAAGAAAGGCAATGTTTCTTTAACTTAATCTATTTTTTTTACAACCAAACTTATGCCTCAGCTTCAGTAGCAAAGTTGAGCTGTCATGGAGGTAAATAATATAAAAACATGGATCCATGTATATCGATGCCACAAAGCTTAAAGCATCTCAAATTGAATCCTTTAACATAATGAGTTCAATGTATTCCTATAGACTTAGCAGTCCCTGGATACTTTGCTACATCAAATGAAAAAATGACCAATAACAATAATTGCATATGGCTTTGCTTGTGTTTGCAGTTTGCCAATAAACGTCATTGAAATTGAAAGAAAGTTGGATTCCCTGAATGGAATCCTCTCAGATCATATAAACCTTGGTGTGAAATCTTTAAGGAAATGTACATCTCTATGTTTTCAGGTTATTTTGAATCTGGTTTCATATGAGGACTTTGAAAAGGTGTGATCAATGTAAAAACTACAGACAGTTTGAACTAATGTGTTTTCCTGCTTATACAGCTATACATTCATATTCAGTAAAATGTTAAGTGTTCTCCAGTGAGTTTTTTTTTTTTTCTTTTTTCAGATTAAAGGTACATTTTGAAAAGAGCAACCTTTTAAACACATAGTAAACAGACCCTCCATTAAGCCACATTTCTGGATCAAAATGGTCTTGCTTTATGGCTTATGTAATACTCTAGCATTTAATGTTTCTTTTTTATTAGCTCTTTTACATAAAACAGAAAACCATCATAATCACAGAAATAAAGGCTTTAAAACAGGCTGTGCATAAATTGTAGATATACTTCCCCAGTATAATGGAACATGCAATAAATGAACTTTTTAAATATTCTAATTTGATGAATTTGGCTACACTATGTTAGGCTAAAACATGAGAGCTGTGCCGCTGACAAAGCTGCAGTTTAAGCTGCATTTAGAGTTCCCTACTGTATTCTGTATAAACTCTGTAAGAGATTCCAACCTAATGTCCTTGTCTTCCCCTCCAGCAAAATCATTGTCTTGCACTCAGTAGTTGCTCTATCTATAAATCAAATTAGTAGCTTTAATGTCCATGTGTCTGTTTTCAGAGTTTGCCTTCTGTCCATCTCTTTTAAGTGAGCTGTTTAAATTTGACTCAAAGCCTCCCTCTGAGTTCACCAGAGAGCTTGAGTTATTCTAACTGCACAGACAGTTCAGTGCACTCTGTAATTTAAAGGATTAGGGTTTTCCTTATGTGCTAGTCACTCAATGAAAAACTAAACTAAATTTCATGGTCTTATTTAACTGTAGAAATTTTCTTTTAAAAAAGTTATAAACTATTTAAATCTAGTTGACTGATGAAACAGAAGATGTCAAAAGCTGAAAAATTAAAAACAAAGTACTCCTCCTCTGCTAAAAGAAAAAGTCTGTAATCCCAACCTTTTTTTTTACTAAGTTGCTTTATAATGTGTACACTTTAAAGCTAGGCAGCAGAAACTAAAGGTGTCAGGCAGAGTGGTGGAGGGCTGATTTAGGGAAATTTCCATATTCTTAGCAAACATAAGGTGTGTGTTGAAGTAGATGTCATTTGATAAATATGATCATATTAACTATAAAATGAAGGAGAATCAACAAAGCCTTGTTATAAAGAGTTAAATACTCTTGCCGTAGAAATCTGCGAGGTTTTAATTTGTAACGATAATAACTGCTCCTAAATTAAGCCAGCACTTATGCAATGAAAATTTCCATATTTTTTCAAATTGCCATAAGAGAAAGGGGTAAGAGATGGTCCCTGAGCCATTCTTCGGATACCCTTCTCTAGTCTATCTGTATAAACAGCTTGATTGATCAGAATAATGTACATTGATGTGACGATCGACTTAAATGGAGCCAAAATTCCTTCCTTTAGGAAACACTGCTGCATTTTCATCTTTGTTGATCACTCAGATCTCATTATAGCAGTCTGCTTAAAAGCAGCACAGAACATGAGGCTGCCACCAAAAAGTTTCCTGATGAAGGGCTGGGAGACTGTTGATGAGTTTTGCCTATTTTCTGATTGACAGATTTCTTTGACTTACAGTAGATGCAGCTCAATTTCTGATCTCTGTGAGAAAAACAAGCCCTCTCCCTTCTGATTACTGAGATGGAGCTCACTTTCTGATCTCTGTGACAAAAACAAGCCCTTTGCCTTCTGGTTATAGTCTCTGATGTTCCTTTTTCCTTTAAAATGGCTTCCTGCTTCAACTTGGCCAATTTTCTCTGTCATTGACTATTCTGCCATTTCTATATATTGCTCAAATAGATGTTGACCACCAACCAAGTGTCATCACTTCAGTCCTATTGATTTAACTTTCTCACAATTCATATTTTATCCCCCTTCCCTTATAGTTCCTTAACTATTACCTAGAGATTACAACTATTAGACATGTTTTTCTCTTGAGCAATGAGCAGATTGGTTGGTACACAAGTTGTTTTTTCCCCTTCTCAACTTGTGTAATTGTTTTGTTATTTGCAGTTAACTGTTTTTCCTCTGTTTTACAAAAAATAAGTTTGGGGGTATCAAGTTAAGGTAAAAGTTAAAAAGAAAGCTCAATATTTTCTTCTAAATCCCATCCAGCTGCTGACCCTACTGCAGTTCTCATAGAAATAGGATATTTTTAAATAAAGCCGACATACTAATCAGGACTTTGCTAGTCAATCGTTAGTCAATCCATGCAACTCGCTGAGAATGGTTATCTAATCCCCATACAGAATAAAAAAAAAGATAAATTAGCGATATTTGTGTATGCAATGTTTCAGTAGAAAATATTTTCAAGCCTTTGTATTCCCTTAAAACTTCTGCTCATTATAAGTAGGGCTTTGATTAACATAAAGCCTAAAAGTTAATAACATACCATGTTATGTCACCATTATGATATCAAAAGGGTCAATAGTCAAAATGAATTAAGGCCACTGCAATTCTGTTAGAGCATACTTTAAATCATAAACATGTGCTGTCAGTGTTTCTTAATCTTTCACTGCAAAAGGAGTGGATTAAAGTACAGTCATGATGTCTTCCTGTCTCTGAATTGGCCTTTGATCCATTTAATGTTCAACAGTCGTAACATGAGTGAAGTAAAGGGCTGTGCCTTTTCAACGTTGCTTTAAAGGCTTCTTTGCCACCCTATAATTAATGTTGTAAATGTTTCCATGCATTCATGCCTTTTGGATAAAAACAGGCTTTCATGCTGCAAACCTTTTCGTCTTCAGTCATGCTAAAACAGAAATAATTAGTCATCTGTGATGAAAATAAATCACCTTTAATAAATCACCATAATCTGCTTTATGGTTAACATTATTAAGCAGGAAAGCCAAAGGCATTCTGACTGCCATTGTCATCCTCGCTGAAATTCAAGAAATCATTAGTTGATTTCTGTTAGGTATTAATGGCTTGCTTTAAAGACTGTGAATATAATTGGAAGGTTTTAAATAGTGGAATCCAGGGGTGGGTTTAAAAAATGAATCAATCCATTGTAATCCAGTTTCCTTTGAATGGCCTGACAGTGATTGATAAAAAAAAAAAAAAAAAAAAAAAAAAAAAAATTAAATTGATCTACTTTTTTAAATGTTGGTAGAAAAACTTTGTGACACAGTCATGGGAATCAAATTGAATATCTTGGGTTTCATGTGTTTTTAGCCACATTATTTACACAACCTGCTCTGAAGTTAGAATTCATTCAAATATTACATTTTTGTTTTGGTCAAGTCAAATTTATAAAACATACATGTTGTACATTATATATCTCTACTTGGTTCAATTCATAATGGAAGTATTCATACTTTCACTAATACATCTTTTTGTTTCTAGTATTTGCAACATCACTAATTTTGACATTTTCTTCCATATCCAAGTATAGTTGTTATTGTGTAATATCCTTTTCTGAATCAAAAACCTCAAACTGAATCATGAGTTGAATGAAATTTAGCCCTTGTAAATAGAACAAATCCAGGACATTTGAAATGATACCCAGTACTAGTAGAACAGTTTCTACAAGCTAGTGATGAGTTTTCTAAAAAAATAAAAAATAAAACATATAAAATTAGTCATTATTAAGATACAAATGGTTTTGTGAAAAATACATGGAGCAAAGTGGTAAAATAATCATCACTGTTGGTCTTATTCGAAAACATGTACGCAAAGGGTTTTAAAAGTGTGTTTTCTGTAAAAAATATTGAATAATTCATGAAGTGCAGAGAGTGAAGACTTATAAGTTGGCTTCCGGCACTACTGTCACAACATTTACACCAAAATTTGTTCAAAATTATTTTGTTGGCAGACATGAAAGTGGTTTTATCAAATGTTCTGAGGAAATTCTCCATGAGCAGAACTACTGAGAGTAAGGTTGCAAGGTGATGTGGTTGTTTGCCCAGTTTCCTTGAAGCGAGATGGTTTCTTAGAAAGTCTTAAAGCACACGCTGGGTTGCTTAGACACTCAACATCTACTTACATCTACAAACATGGCTGTTTGTGATGTGCATCTTTGTGTTGCCTTGTGAAGGACTTATTCAATAAGTCCATCATGACATTCCTTTTCATTTGTTGCTAATTTGCCCTTTTTTATTGATGATGTTAAAGCAAAGCTCTGTGTTTACACCTTGAAGCTTTCTCTCTCTGATTTGTTTTCCTGAAAAGAGATTGCTTTGGATAAACTCTTTAAATAACACTTCATATGTATATTTATTAAATAACCATGAGACATGACTACAGATTTTGAAAGAAATTGTAATCTTACTCAGATAAGAGAAGTTGCTTAGGGTTACAGAAGGCAGTTGCTTACCAACCGGGCTCACTTCACAGGAGGTCGCACTGACAAACATGCAGAATTATCCTAAAAACGATCTAAGATCATCTTTTTTGTATTTTCATAGTAAAATTTGACATATGAAAAAAAAAACTGCTATATTTAATGTTCCTCCATTGTAATTTATAGAACACAGTTAAAGCTCCCTTTAGATGTTATTGATCTAAATTTAATATTTCATTTAAAACAGCTTTTTCAGATTTCACACATTTAGAAATGTTTACTTTAATCCCGGGCAATAAACATGCTCTTAGCATTGCATTAGGGCTGATGTTGTTTGCTGTTAGACCAAGGCTAGATATTCAAAGATATTTTTTTTGGTTTGTTTGTTTGTCCTCTTTTTTTTTATTTTTATTTTTAGCATTTTTAGCATATAAAGCTGAGATATTCTGAAAAGCTAATAACATGTCATTCTGTTTACTCTGCATATCTGCAAACTGTCCCACACATTTTAGGATTATGTGGTGGCAGAAGGGATTTTACCATCCAAAGACCTTCAGTCAGCTGGGGATTCTCTGAACTTAGTCAGTATTGGACATGTTCCTGATTTGTTTTGTAACAGCTTGTTTCTTCGTTGTAATTCTGATGCTTGGAACCTACTGTTAATGAGAGACTTGAGGTAATCCTTGGACAGAAATTATGATTTGCTAACTGGAAACTGATTTTGGTAACTTTAATTTCTCTGGTAAATGAACCAGCGTACAAATTTATGGTAAACATAAATTACAGATTAAACTGCTTTTTTAAAAGCGGTAAACCTCACTTTACATTGACATCCCAAAGCAGTTGTTATTTTTTTCTGCTCTGCTTGAAAAGAGCGAGAATGCCAAGCAGTTCCCCCACACAACCGGTATTACGAACATTCCCCCACTCAACCAGCATCAAGAACGTGAGCATGTCAACACTGCTGCCACTGGAGATCATTTGAGATGTGTGACATCAAGAGCCAGCTGTCAGGTGAAATTAGCACAGCGTGTGAAAATCCCTGGTGTTTGCACTTAAGATGCTCTTCTCCATGACAGCTCAGAAGTTCAGCTCCCTTAAGGGATTCCGTTATTCCTTGGATCATAGCAAAACGTCACGCTGATCATTTAGTCTTTTCAGAAATATATTAGCTGTCAATAGATGGGAAATAAAACCATATTTAAACTCATTGTAAAAGTGGTTTTATATACTATAAACATATACTTTGCAAATATATACATCACTCCTGTGGACCCGAAAAGTTAACCTTTCTTTCTCTATATTAATTTCTTTTAAAAGGAAGATGTTCTTGATAAGTTAAACTTCTTTAAAATCTTAAACTTTGTTTCTCATTTTCAAGTTCAGGATAAGTATATAAAAAGAAAAGCAACATGGAAGAATAATGTTGAGACTCCAGACGTATTATTTTCTGTATTACCTATACCCTAAAAGTCTGACATTTTGAGATATAAATGCCATTACTAGAGGTGCATCTCTAGAAATGTCATTACTTTGTAAGCCCCATAAGGGGAATGTAAAAGTATCAATGGATTATGTTCAGGGACGTTGCTATGGTCCTGTCTCAGAGCTACCAGCCACTGTGCCTCCCTGTTGTGTGCTCCCTCCTTCTCCCATATGTCGTTCCAGTACTGTTCAATTTCCAGCCTTGGTGGGGTTGTTCCCACTATTGTTCCCCTGCCACTGAGCCTTAAACTTTTGCTGGTGTGATTACGGAGCCAGATGGGTAAACCGGCTAACAGCCGGTTTACCCATCTGGCTTCATTGTCTCTTGTGTATCTCTTTGGGCAGCTGGCCAAGGCTTGGAGCCTTTGTTTGGCAGTTTCCAGTGCTTCAGGTATGGGCATCTGGCTATACCTCTTGGGTACTTGCCTTTTCATTGTACCTCTTAGAGCCTTGGTCAATTGCCTCACTTCTTTCCTTGTTGCCTTAATTTAATCCTCCGGCCTTCCTTTCCATGGTGGGTATTTCATTACATGGTTGTTCTTACAGCCAAGCATCTCTAGGATCACTGCTGCTGTGCAGTATATCAGCTCATTAGTGTCAGTGATGGTTGATGTAGGAATTGCTTGCAGAGCTTCATTCACGTCTGCTAGTAGACTTTCTAATGGTACCTCTCTTAGTCTCTGTAACTCACTTCGGGTTTGCCTGGTGGACTACTTTGCCATGATCTTATTTTTCAGGTCATTTGCTGCCCTGTCTAGTGTGGGTGCACATATTGGAGCGGGTGGGGGGGCTGGTGTTAACCCCACTCTGACATGGGGTTCTAGTTCCTCCTTGCTAGAACAGTGCTTTCAAGTTGTGAAAGCAGTTGTTGTTTACGGATGTTAGAACATTGAGTTACTAGTTGTTTAGCTTTGATTGTAGACTGGGGTATCAAAGTCTCCGTTTCTCATATCGTTTCTCATATAGCCTCTCTGGTTAGGGTTACTTAGGTAGTAATAGAGCCCAGTTCTCACATCTCATCCATTTCATTTGTGTTGTTCCAGTAGCCCATTTGACATCAAGGTGCTCTGGTTCCCCAACACCTGATGCAATACCTTGAAACGATGTGTAAGATGTAATTGCCATAACAATGTAATCAATACATGTCTATTACATGTACATCATCAATCTAGCACTTTTGGCACATCTGTATTATTATGCTCCATTAACCCTATAATTTTATTGTTATGGATTTGTAATATGTTATAATACATGATTTAGAGACTTCACTGACTTCGTAATGACTATGCAATGTAATTTGCATATTTTTTTATTATAAGTTAAATTAATCTACTTATGCTATGAAACAGCACGTATGTGTCAAAGTGATAAATATCTCTCTTAAGCCCCTCTGAAAATGAGAACATCATCATTGTTCAATGCTCTAGCACACATATTGTTTACACTGCGACCAGTCTAACTAGGGACTACCAATATGGCGGCCGGTGGCTTCACTTCAACCCTGCACTACCAACGGGCAATCAGCAATCCAGTGAATAAATAGAAATCACTGGTTTATACTCGTTGCCATTTGCAGATAATCTTTGAATAAAACCATAACAGTGCTATCGTTATGTGACGTACAAATCTTGAAATTTGTATGTTAAATTGTTTAATTCTGCAAAATCTAGCCAAAAACAGTCGTTGTGCTTATTTTATAGGTTAAAGAGAGGCTACTGCAATTTATTTGTCTAATTGGTTAAAATGGTACAGCAAAATTTCTACGCCAGAGCCTGTGTTGTGATATATTATTGCATGCAATATTCTTTTAGCCTGAGACTACAAAATACAGAATGACCTAGGAGACACTCGAGGATAGGGGAAGGGACTAGAGATAATTTAGGATAATTATTTTGCCATGGAAAACATAACCTAATGATACCTGTTTGAAAAACTTTTTATAAAAGATATTTTGACAAGGAAGAATCCTATATTAGTGATCTACAAATGGAACAGATGAGAGGAGAGAGCTTTTAATAAATGTCAAAACAGCCTGCCTTTGAGACTTCATATAAACTTAGGCATTATCTCTAGCATCAATCTTCTCAAACACCATCTCCTTTTCTAGCTGTAGTGCTAGTGCTCCGTATTTTTAAACACAGTCTACATTTCTGTATTAAAATCTCTAATTTCAGTGGTTTGAAATTGGCACTTCTATTGCCTGTTGTCATGATGACTCATTGAATCGGTGCTTCACTGATAATGGCTCTTTATACTTGTTATAAAGAGCCATATAAAGATATTCTAGAAAATGTTATGTATGTATTGAACCCCAATCATTTGCTAACATTTGCAAATACAATATAATAGATGATAACCTTTAATTTGCACTAAAAGTGATATGTACCTGCAACGCTGGTGAGCCTTTTTGTTGTCTGCTGTATGTTTTAATCTAACACAGCCTTAATGACATACAAACCAGTCTCAATATAGCCCCATTTACACTACCCTCTGTAAACCGATCCGTGCCAAACTTGGGTCAGTTAACCGTGCAGAGCTTGGTTCCTTACAGCCATTTAAACACCATGCCAGCACAGTTCTTCGTCTCCTAGTGAAAATCTACAGTACTACAGCCCTCTTGAGGTAAACAAGCAAATCAACATGGCGGTGCCCGTAACATTTTGCCAAGAGTCAGGCAAAGGACGCAGCCTTTGGTGAATTTACTTGACAGAATCGGCTTTTGGGAAGTGGATACGACAAATGATAGTCTAATCAGGGCAACGACAGGAGTTGAGGTTCATCACAGTGCTAAGCAGAATCAGCACCCATAACAATCGTGTGGCAAGGTAGGGAATACAGTATTTTTATGAATGTCTGAAATTTCATGATTACGGAGGCTGACTGTATGGAGATGATGCGGTCGCTAATGCACTTATCTGACAACCGGGCCAGAACTGGTTCTGTTTTTTTCTGGCATGGTCCAGTTCAGCTATGCATGCCATTTACACTTAACAGTTATCATGGTTACCGTGCTGGGACCGATCTCGGCACGGTTTCAAAAGGTTAGTGTAAATGGGGCTACAGTCATAAAACTTTTTTCTTTATCTTTGAAAAAAGAATGCAGTCCTGAATTCCTAATTAAATATTTTTACCTAATAGTTTATTACACATTTTTCATAAGTATATGATTAGACACAGATTAAAATAGACATGGTATCTTATCTCTCATTATTGTCATTTCCACCTTGTTCAAGGGTTCCATTATTGGAAAGGAAGTCCTCTCCCCATTAATTAACCCATCATAATGGCATTCTATACTATAATACAAAATTCAGTTCATATTCAGTTTATAATACAAAGTTCCCTTCATCATTTTCATATAGCACAAAATCCAGTAACACGGAAACTAATTTAAAAAAAGACATAAATACTTAAAATCCTATGGTTATGGATTGTAGCAAAGATTAAAATTTGACAGGTTTGATGTAAAAGCAAAGGATGAGTCTGACTGAAAGCCCTCGCATACAGTGTCAAAAGGTTAATTAAAAGATGACAGAATTTCAAGCTTAACCAGCAAAATCTCAACCAAAGACTAATATGGAAATAAGACATAATGACAATTCTCAGAAGCAAACATCAAAAGATTAGGAGAGGTATTTTTACCCATTTGAACTCTGAATAAAGCATATTTAAAGCTGAAAAGTTTTCTCCATCTGAAACAGACCCATGGAACTACAGTAGCAACTACAAGAGAAATATCAATAATAGAGACTAGAAAAACGCTCAAAAGAATTGAATTACTCTTTTGCACACCTTACAGCATCCTGCTTTCATTAGACAGACATCTTTAGTTTGTGTCCTTTTTCTAGAAATGGCCTAATTCTAAACTTGTTAAATACCTCATCACACTGTAATTTCCAATAGGCAGGTAAAACTCCACTTTCAAGTTCTCCTCCCAGCGATTTTAATCAACTATGTTCTCTTTTAAATGTGTTTCTAATCTATTTTCTGCTCATTC
The DNA here is from genome assembly GCF_000732505.1 of Cyprinodon variegatus. Taxonomy (NCBI): domain Eukaryota; kingdom Metazoa; phylum Chordata; class Actinopteri; order Cyprinodontiformes; family Cyprinodontidae; genus Cyprinodon; species Cyprinodon variegatus. The sequence goes on along the minus strand of NW_015151243.1, from coordinate 445,434 downwards.
TGTTGTGATTTTCCAACTTTTTATTTTATTTTGCCAGTTGTGCTCATTTAAACTCAGGATGCTACATCTGCAATCAGTGTGCCTGCAAGGGATTCATTTTTAATCTAACCTGCTTCCATCTATGGTTTATAGTGAGACTTAGTTCCTAAAAGGTTGCCGTATAGGCAACTTCTCTAATACTGACACAATAGAGCCACAAGCTATTCAACTTCATGCCACATTGCATTGATGTCTTCATTCATGCAAAAGGAGTCCTGACCAGATATTGAGCGCCTAATATTTTAATCATCCATGGGTGTTTGTGTTTTGGTTTTCTTTTATAGGCATGAGAGGAGAGTAGTAGCAATTTACATTTAACCAGTTACATTTACTTGAATAAGTTTTAAAAAGAAAATTGCTTCTTTGGGTAGGGTTACTGAGCTGAGTGAAGTTGTCCCTATCCCCTCTTCAAATCAAGCAAAAAATTGTGTCAAATGTTTGTGCTAGATCAGTGCCAGTTAGCGTTGCCAAATCCCTGAAAAAAAAAAGTGACGCCTCATGTGCGTGCCAGCTGACCCGATTGCCTATACCCCTCCTGGCGTGGTGATTTTTTCTTAGCCCCCCTTTGTGTGTGAAATTATTTTTTTTAACTATTTGACTTAAATCTGCATTTAATTAGATGCATGTTTGCTGTGTGCTTTATATTCATTATCGCAGCCTTTTTTCCACTCGGGTATTTGTTTTTTCTCATTCCTCATTATATTTCTGCATCCTTTTTTGTTTTTTGGAGGAGGAGCATCGCTATGTGAAGGTGCACCTCCCCTACCCATACTGCTCTGATGTCTCCCGCTATATTCTCCGTGAGCAACACTTGGCCTGACCAATGGGATGAGGGTATTCTGGATCATTGCATACATGTTGTCAGCTCATTGGTCACAATGCAGGACAGGGCCCGGGAACAAGTTTACCGCAAGTTTTGTATGTAACATGCCATTTGTATGTAACATGTTCATTTTCCATTAGCTTTTACTGACTATTTTTTCACTCTCAGTAATACCGAACAAAGTGCGTTCCTTTTCCACTAAATACGGGACAATTCTGTTTTTCAAGGCACGGTTGGAAACCCTAGTGCAAATTGTGCAGCAAAATAAATTATTGTGCTGCTGTTGTTTTTGAATATGGTAACAAAAACTTCCGGAGTGCATTAAAGATCAATGCGCACCCCCACCTTCTTCAAATAAACAAAATTGGTGTCAATCAGTTCTGCTTAGTTGTGATGGTTTGTGTATCAAAATGTTTGTTTGTGCTGCACTTTTTTAAGTTGCTAAAGAAAAGTTGAAGATCAAAACATTTTGTCAGCAGTTTTAAAAGAAAAGCAGCAAAAATAAAACATGTTTGGTGACAAAGCCACAGAAATCTAGCTGAAAAAAGTGACAGCAATTTAAATTGGTTCATTCCAGCTGCACATAACAGCACAAAATTAGTTGAATTGCCTGACATTCATTTTGTTTTATTTGAAGAATGTGGGTGGGGCAGCTTCACTTGGGGATGGTAATTCCTCCATTAATGAATTTATTTTTTAACTTTAATAGTATTTTTAGAGGTTAAAATACTCTGATTCTAGGAACATTTCAGGCTCCCAAACAAACTCACTTCCCCAAATCAAAAACAAATGTTTATAACCAAACATTTGCAAACATTTCTCAACATCTATTGAATTCAGGAAGCTTCAGTTCTTCTGCCCAACCATCACTGATAAAGAACAGATTAAGACTGTCTCATGCTACAGGAACCTAGGCACGGTTAGGGACTGCCACGTAAGTGCAACTCATGGACTGACCTTAGTAGCACCAAAGCTAAGCAGAGACTCTGCTTTTAAAAGAAACTATGGTAATTTGGCGTCAATAGAAATTTTCACTGAACAATAGTTTTAATGTTCTCTTCTGCTTTTATTGAGAATATTCTGTATTTCATAACAGCTGCTGGCTGTGCTGCAGAGGCTTAGAAGAAATCCTCTGGCAAGCATGGAGAAAATATACAGATAGTGAAAGAAAAGCATACAAGCTTATAAAACAATATAGTCCCTCTACGATCTGCTTTCTATAGGGGAAAGGTATTCCCTACATTTATTCTTAAGAATGAAGGCCAAATGTTTTTCATCCCACAATCGATTTAATCATTAACTGTAAAGGTAGTAAAAAGGAACCATAAATGACTGAGTTAATCCATCCTTGTTGTTAATAACTTGTATTAACGTCATGTTTGTCTATGTATTGCCTTTATGTAAATGCCTGATGACAATGCTTCAGACCAATGAGCATCTACTTTCTGACCTCCCGACCTACGTTGCCATCCCACCCACCCAGTTCTTTCACATAAATTTTTCACTGTACATATTCCAGTTAAAAGCTTTATGTTGTGAGGAAGTCTAAATTGGGAAAATTGGGATTCTTCTGTTTGAAAAAAGTTTGAAAAAAATGTCAAAAAAAAAAAAGACTTAGACTAAGACTAACTTTAATGCCGTTTTCTATACACAGAGTATATACAAAACGAAATTTGGTTTTTTACAGCTTTCATGACATTTCCATTTCTTGCAGCAGTGATCAAAGGTAAACATTGTGGGGGGAAAAAAACATGGTGCAAAAAAGATAAAAATAAAATAATGCATTGATATGGTCAGTTTGAAGCAGAGTCCTTGACATGAAAAAATTGTTATTTGAGTTTAAAAGGCACTCTGACTGAAAAACTCCTTTCACAGGCAGAGTTCTCCTGGCTGTCCAAAGCCGTCAACCTGCCTTGGTCATTATTAGAACTAGGAGGAGAGTCTGGTCCATGTCTACTCAGGATGAAGGTGGTAAAATCGAATGATAATCCAGGATGGGATTATCATTATTCATGGCTAAGCATTTTTATTCACCTAGCAAGAAATGTGGTGGAGATTTTCTCCTAATAATACAGTATAAGAGAAGATTTACAGTTAAACTTAGAAGCTCTGGCTATATTACAAAACAGCAGGAACCCTATTCTGGGAGGTCTAGCTCCAGGAAAATATCTCGTCACAATGTTGAGAGTGTCTTTGACACAAATAAGCCCTACCATGAGTTCTACCACCCCCTAGGTTGAGATGATATACTTATGCAACCATCTTGATTTAAAAAAAGGTGACATATTACCTAATTTATAGCTAAACTATTTGATAGCATCTACTGTATTTAACACCTTGCTTACCTGTAATTATGTTGTCAAGAAGAGTTGTTGGCATGCAGAAAATTCCCACCAGCAGGTCACTCACAGCGAGGTTCAGGATGAACAGGTTTGTCACTGTCCTCATATTTCTGCTTTTCAGCACAATGAAGCACACCACACCGTTTCCCACCATGCACACCACAAAGATCAGCAGGTAGGACACGATGAAGATGGCTGCAGTGGACGGCTGGTGTAGGTAATAGCCAACATATGTGATGTTCTTCCTGGGTGTGATGTAGTCCAAGGAAGAGTTATAAAATGTCCAGTTGTCGTACAGATGAGTGGAGTTGTTTACCTGTCCTTCGTTCATTTTAAATCTGCAAAAAGAGATGAAAGCACATGAATTGCATTCTCCTTTCAAAAGGAAACAGAAATTTAAAATCCTGCATTAAAAAAAGAAACCACTGAAGCAAATATGAAGCAAAGCAGGCCCAAGGCAGAGGAAAGATTTGAGCAGATAAAAAAAAATGGTAGGATATCCTCAATTTCACAGCAACAGAAATGTTTATTTCATTTTGGACCTCATGAGAGTGAGAGAAGTTAAAATATAATAAATGAATCATGTAGTAATTAGTTGGTTTGAAATTCAAAACAAATTCTGTTCAAAAATATTTTATTAAAGGGGAATTAAATTTTAAAACAGGATAAGATCAAACCTTTTTGGCAGAGGACAGCAAACAGCCTCTTCCACCAACCATCCTCATTTACTTTAAAGAGAAATGCTCCAGTTTAATCCTTCCAGATTTACCTTCTAGGAATAATAACCAGTGACTTAAACATCCAAACTCTACAACCTAGTTACGCCCCACTTCAATAACAAAGGTTGAGTGATCAGAAACCGGACACACCACTCATTCACCTTTCACCAGAGTCTGATGGCCTGCAACACTAGTTTCACACATAACAACCAAGAAAGATGGATTTATAAATAGAACTAGATCAAGAAACTCCATACAAGCCACCCAAGGGGACTAAATGACTAATCCGAACACTACCCCCCTGGAACCACATAGGAACACTACTCCCTCTGAACCACATAAAATATAGCAAACCCCTGCCACCCCCCTAAAAAAAGCAAAAATAAAATGTGCAGAAACATGGGGTGAATCTGTCTATGTTGGAAAACTGTTACTAATGTAATTAGTAACAAAACTGTAAAGATGCCTAATTATAAAAAATTTTATATAGATATTGTTATTCACAAAAAACTTTGAGGCATCAAAGTGAAGGATTCTGAAGAAATACAGATGCCATAGTTTTAAGATTGGTATTTATAGAAATAATTGTTCCCTTCACTTTAATATGTTGAGCACAAAATGAATTAAATGTGGAAAGCTGTATAAAAAAAAGATGTATTTATTTGCACCCTGAGGTCCAAGTACATATTATTTGTTTCTTTCTCTCTTGTTTCATTACTAATTATTATAGTTGTGAATGAGGGGAACAACTTAAATATACATAAACATATAGAAAATTAAAAGTCACATTTTCATTAAACAACTGTGACAATAATGACTGCTAAATTAAATGGCCCATATACAGAGCTCTGCATCACTAGATTAACTCAATAACCAATGGAGATACACATTTTGTTTACTCAAGGGAAGTCAGTACAGATACCGGAGGGACTAAGGACTGTTTCCTCAGTAAAGAGATTGAAATATTATGAGAACAAAGTAGTGTAGGAAGAATGGCAGTATTATGAAATTATTATTATGTGCATTGATAGGCCCATATTACAACATAAGATTTTTTATATAGCATAAGAGGAACATGACAGAAAAATTGTTTTCCAAACTTTTTTTTCTGATATGGCTACGTGGTTTATAGGTGTTGTTTTTTTTTTTGTAGTTTAGGTACTGGTTTTAACTTCAGGTAAAAATAGATACATACGTAGATATAATAGATATAACTGCATCTGTATGTGTACGATTACACCTCAATATTAAACTTATTTGGGGATTCAGACATCAACCAAAACAAATTAATATAGAAAAGAAAATGCTGTAAGGCAACTTTCTAGATCATTTTACTGCTAAGATATAGACTCCTTGAAGATAAATGTTGCCAGACCGTGAACTTGACATTGTCTGAATGCTATAACTTTGAATAGAATAGAATAATATAATGTCCCACAATGGGGAAATATGGGAAATCTAGCAATGGGAATGTTTATAAATAGGGAAATGAAGATTCAGCATAAATTTTAATCTGGAAGACTTTTATCAGCTTAGCCTGAACCTGATGTCCATCATTCATTTCATCTTCAGCCATTCAGCTCAGGGGCCTCACCTTCTCTAAATCCAGCCATTTGCAAGATCCCCTTCATTTAGTTCCTGGCCCAGCTTCTCTCTCCCACATGCAAGCAAACTTTCACCCACCTCCATCCCATCGCCTTCCTCATTCTCAGTCCCACTCATCCTCTGGCTTATTCCACCACCACTGTACTACTTTATCTCCTTGAACCCCAGTCAGCCTCGGCAGATTGCCGCTCACACTGAGCCTGGTTCTGCTGGAGGTTTCTTCCTGTTAAAATGGAATTTTCCTCTCCACTGTTGCTACATGCATGCTCAGTGCGAGGGATTGCAGATAGCCAATGAGTTCTCGCAATCAGGCGATTTTCCTTAGATAGAAATATGTTGAATAATATGATTGTGTTACCTGTATAAATACATTTAATACTTTCAAGTTACAACTTTTCTCTGTGTGAGTCTCTCCTGGTTGAAATATTGTAAAATTCCTACAGCATTAATGGAATTGCTCATGCACATTTTTTTCTCTTGTTGCTTTATTATACTTACCATTTGCCTCACAAAGCTATTATAAACTTCCAGGGTTACTCGCTCATAACAGTTATGTGGGAATGGTCCTTGTGAATCATTGTGATTAAGCCAATCATTCACATAATTTCAAAAGTTGGGCACTATTTCAACATTGAGATTTTTGTAATAATGACTTATTCAGAATTATTATTAAGCTACAGTAGATGGATCTGTTGTTCTGTCAATTACTTGGCTGTAAACCTTCAAGGTAAACAGTATATATTCCCCATGGGTAAAAATTACGACACATTTCACAGGAAGTAACTCAGATAAATACAAAAAATTTTCCCAGTTCAGTTTTTTTAAATTCTACATTCTATCTATGAAATATGTTGAAAATCAGACTTCTGATTATGATGGAGTATAAGGATTTTCTATGTATTTGAGAATAAACAAAAATCACATTTTAGCTTGAATAGGGAGGAAATAAAGGCATGGAACTAGAACCTTTAACTAGAACTTTAATTGCTGATTTTTCAATAAGCTGAACATTTTAGGAATAGTTTTGGACTTTTAGATTATACAAAATTACAGTAGTCCAGCATTGAAGTAAGACACCAACATGTTCTGTATCACTATAAGATAAGATATTTACTATATTTGACAGTGATAAAGAGACAAAAGATGGAAACTGGCTTGGAATTTGATTAAAAGTATAAAAGTTGCAGTTTTTCAAATTCTTCTTTTCACCAGGTTCTGTTAAGCAAAGTGCACCTAATAGGAAAAAATATCTTGTTGGTTATCTGTCATTATGACGCCAGTTAAAACATTCAGAATAAAAATATTGAATATAGAAATACTCCCATATAAATACACCTAGGATAAAACACTTCTGTTATCATAAGCCACTTTGAGATTTGTGTTTTAAGATTTTGGGAAGCCCCAGAGCACCCGGCTCTTAGAGTGAGATAAATGAGACGCTGTTGTATTAGATGTTTAACCTGCTGCTGATAACAGATCTCACATTTTTTCTTGGGAAAAATCATCATCATATTTTACTGCATGTTGACTCTAATTGGTTTGGTAACATCAAAGCTGATATCTTCACTCTGCCTCCACTAGCTTCAGGCATGTTTCATTTATTTTGGGAAATACCAGTATTAGATTAACACAACATAAACCCTAATAAAACCATACTGATACAGTCATCCGTAACAAGCTCTAGAATTGTGACATCTAGTGGTTGCTTTTCAAGGAAGCAGAAGTACATTGATTTTCTTTTTTATCCTGGATGGGATTTTTTTTTTTTTCTTATACATTATGCTTGCATTCATTCTTATTTCTCCACAAGCAGGATTTGTGAATGTATTTCTGACATATTTAAAGCACCAGACACATCCAATTCAGAGCAAATATTTAGTTTGAAAGATGTATAAAAAAGCATTTAGAAAGAAAATCACTTATTTATAGTAGTAGCATGATCACATACTGAAAATGTAGATCACTCCAACCTTTAGAGTGAGCAGATTTCTTAACATGTGAATGAAACATTTAGAAATTACTTTCTTAACAAAAGCAGAAGTGGCTAAATAGTACCATTAAACATCCTTGTGATATAAACTGCACAACTAAATGCATTTATCAGCTTTTAATCTTTAATTCTTTACATTATTCTAAAGTTATAAGAGGTCCTAATTAGTTATTTTTAAACATCTGGTTTTATGGCATATCAATAAGAAATTACATAGAAACGATTTATCTTAGCAACTGTAAACTGAGTACGGCAAAGTTTTATATTTGTCTTGCCAGCATTGCAAAGTAAAACATAATAAAGAAGGAAAACCAATCTCCAAAGTTCACTATTATAGAATTGCATCACAAAACCAGTCCATTCTATCCTTATAACAGGGAAAATACACATAAGGAGTTGGCTAAATAGACTGCTTTTTCTGGCAACAGTCAAGATTAAGCTGAATATAACTAGAACGGTAAAATATTGGTTATTCTTTGAATCTGTTTCTCTTCGTACAGCCCTTAAGAACTAGATGAAGTTCATTACAGACTCTTTGAAAAACCATTTCAATACACTTATGGGTGCTGCTAGCAGAAAGTGAAAGTTGTTTTATAGCCTAATGTTACACCAGAGTTGTGGCTCTACAAATGTGGCCAAATTATTGTAGAAACTTCTGCCATGGTCAACTATGTCCTCATACTTCCATATAAATACACCTATGATAAAACACTTCTGTCACTCAGAGCTTAATCCTTCAAAAAATAACCATAAAATGAAAAAAATAGAAGCCCAGGACTCAAAATGATCTAGAAAACAAAATAGTCAAGAAATACCTGTGCTCCAACATTGCTAAGATTTCTAAGAATAATATGATTTTTGGATGGATGGATGGATGGATGGATGGATGGATGGATGGATGGATGGATGGATGGATGATTTTTGTTACATATATTTAGGAGGCATACCGATGCATTTATCATCACCTGGATTTTAGAATAAATTGGAGGGATGTTTTTATGCTGTAATTTCCTATCTCTATCTGAAATATCACCCCTCCCCCTCAAAAACTCTAGCTGGTTCTAGTCAGCCTGGCGTGCTGTGGATGTGGAAGTTGATTAAGACAAAATTAAGAGTGAAAAAAGATTCCTCCTGATCTTAGCCTGATAGGCAGGAGTACATTAAAATAAATGGCTGGAGTAATGAGGAAAAAAAATTACAATCAACGAGCTCATCTCACTTTGTCTGCTGCATTAACCCAGAAAGAGTTTGTATAACCACCAATATTTCCTTCTTATCTTTTCTCATTTCAGATGTAGAATAGCTTTAATGATAAATGTTGCAAAGATTAGAATTCTCTTTTGGCAACACATATCAGTTTCAAACATTTTTAATGTAGATCTTTCATACTCAGAATCGCTTTGATCAGAATTACTGAGATTTGTGTAAAAAAATGAAATAAAAAAAATCTTCTAAATATGCATTGGCAGTTAAATAATCTGCACACAGCTGGTAACCTTAACACAGGCTGTAGAGATCTTTTCTCTGATCAGATTCACCTTTATTTTTATTCCTGATTATCTATTAAGGCTTTTGTAAAATTTCAGCAGAAGCACATAACGAGTCAACTTTCTGATGCTGATCATTCTGATGACAGCTGCATAAACGGGGCTCAGTGACTGTAGCAGCTTGTTTATACGTTCAGCCTTTTTGCTGCTGCAACCACGACATCTAATTCCCAGTCTTACTAGCGGTGGCAACGAGAGGTGAAATACTGGGGTGAAAATATGAGCTGGCACTAGAACCAAAAAGGAACAGTTACAGCTTTAGTTTAACGTTTTCTATCGTTATTGTTTTGGTGAGGCAAAAAATTAAAAAATATAATTCCTGTTGCTTAAAATTTCCCAAACCAGAAATAAAAACAGTAAGACAAAGAGAAGTGGCTATGGAGGGTTGGGCTTTGTGCATTGGAGCAAAAAAAGTGGTGAAGTTATCTTGTAAAAATATTGTAAATCACAAATTAAAACAATATCAGCCTCTGATCCTTTGTAATATCGTAAAAACCCTTACGATCTGCAGCTGCAACGCAAACGACAGGAACCACAGGGGGGCTTAAACACTTTGCAAATGTCACAAATGACAAAAAAATAAATGTCAAACTCACTGAAAAGATTTTTAGTGACTGCCATTGTCAACAGCATTTGACTTCACTGTATTATTACTGGAACTGGATTGTGTTGGGGCGATATGCAAATTAAATCAGTTTGCCTTGGAAAGTGCAGAATGTCTAATTCAGTTTTCAATGTTCTATTTAATACCCTTATAAATGAAAAACCACTGTTATTTGTGATGTTATTCACCTGGGAAATATGCTTGTCTATTTGTTTTCTCCATGACTGTATGTAAAAAAAAAACAGTTTACAAGTTATGAAATGTAGGTTTTATTCAACTCATGCACACCTTTCTGAAGGTCATGTATGATATAAAAAAAAAAAAAGATGGGGGGGAGGAAGGTAGAGATCAACAGGTTCTAACTGAGTTAAAACATTTTTATAATAATTTTGCCCAAGCCCTCAGGGGGGGGGGGCGTTTTTGGTCAGGTGATTGAGTTTGATTGATGGGATGGAATATGTGAAAACAAGTACATTTACGCACAAATCAAACGTGCTTGTTGCAGATGGGGGAAGGGGGATAAACCAAAGGTACAATTATTATGAAGAAATATAAAAAAAAAATAGATATTTTCCAACAGAACAAAAACGCGTTCTCTTAGTTAATTCTTTATTCATTTAAACAGTGCATTCTTTATTAACGCACTGTTTCATGAATAAGAAGGATCCATGGATCCCTTCTGCTCTAAATATCTGCATGTTGTGCCAATAAGCAAACAACAATCCCTGCGCTTTTATCCTCTTTTCCGCTGCACTTTTTATGCCCTTGCTCAAAAAACTTCGCTCATCTAATTGCGCTTGATCCCCTCCACACAAAGAGGTGTCTGTGACCAAATAATGAGTGCGCACTACGCGCTAAAAGGAACATAATTAGTCGCATGAAGACGTTAATTCGCTGACCTGAAAGCCTTATTACCAACATTACCTCAAGATTTAAAAAGTGAATACATTTATTGAGCTAAAAGATCAGAAGAACTTATTGAATAACTACTTTTAGATAATTATATGTGTCTTACCTGCTGAGCGTCCACTTAAGTTGACAACTGGCGGAGCGCTTTGTGGGAAAGTAAGGAGAGTCCAGTGTCCTTTGAATCAGACATAGATCTAAGATTTTAGAAGCAGCTTCATCGATAAGCTCAGGATGAGACAGCCGATCTGCGCTTCATGCTGCGTTTCAAGTCCGACTTCTTGTGCGTCGCTGGCACAGGCAGCGCGCAGCCTGCACCTCAGAGCGCAGACTGGGGGATTTACTATAGCATCCATCCAAGGCTGCCTGTACGTTGACGTCGGGACTGGAGGGGAGGGATTAGAGGGGGCTGAACGGGCTAATGGTTGAATGATATGCCCCCCCTGATCTCTTCCAGCTGCTGCCTCAGAAATCTGAAGAGTGATATTAAAAGAGTCAAAGCTGAAGGTAAGAGATGTGAGCTGCAGTTCAAAGCTCCTAAGTGCTCCATATTTACTCAAATATGCCAACACTTCTACTTAAAATACTTCATTTTGTTAATATAAATGCACATAACATTTAAGAAATATCACAATTAGGGTGATGGTTAGCAGGCTTTCCGAAATCAAAAGTTATACCCTGTACATATGACTTTTTTCAACTGGTGGTGTATACCACGACAGGGTATATTTGATTTAAAAATGGCACAAATTAAATGGCTGTAACTTTTTGAAAAGGCATGTTAATAGTGATAATTTAAAGCTGTGATATTTAGGGGTCAAAGACTGCACAGATTCCAAGGATCATCTGAATGTCTGCCTCTCTTTTTTGATGGGCTGGTCCAGTCTGTCAAGTCAACCCGACCTCATGGCAAAAACTGATTAGGTTTTAAAATGTTCTGTAACACCAAACTGAGCTTTAAGATGATTGGAGATGAGGCTTTAGTTGTTTGAATATCAAATATCTATATAGCAAAATATTGCTTAGGGCTCCACATTTTTCTGGATTTATTTTGTTGTTGTTTTGGCTGTGCAAACAGTCAGTTTGCCTCACCAGCTGTCAGCTGACTGAGTGGTTCATGCTTGAGATATCTGGAAAGAACACCTGATTTTTTCCACATTGTTTTCAAACTCTGGTTTCACGACTAAGCGGGACTTAACAGATATAATTGATTCAGACAACATCTTACAATTAACATTTGGCTTATTTTAGTGTTTAATCTTTCACTGTAATGATCGCAGCCCTGATGGCTGATCTAATTACTCACTTCACTCACCTGCCTAACCCTCCCCACTCACTAATTATCATTCATCTTATCCACCTGCTCTTTCTGCTTTATATATGGCTCAGCCCAGCAATCTGGGCCGGATCCGTGATTATGTTTGTTTGTTTGATTGATTATATCCTCTTAAAGATATAAGGGATTTGTCAAAATAGGATGCTAGTTCCTATAAAAATCTCCTAAGTGTGACATTCATGCCATTTTGAGCCTAAAATGTTGCCATAGTTAATTTATCTGTGTTTATTTTTAAACTGTGCATGCTGACAAAAAGACAGGCCTTCATGTGTAGTTTGCAACTCTTCCTATTTGGATAATATTATTCACTATATGTTTAGTGTGGTGCAAAAAAATCATGTGTGGGTGGGATATAGGAACAGCGAGTATAAAGCAGGGGTAAGAGATATCATCTGGATAGTCTTATGAGACGTTTAATTGGTCAATTGGTTAACATCAAGCAAAACTTAGTCCAGCATGCTCAGAGTCAGTGCAGATATGGCCACTATGCCCAATTATCAACACATAAAATACAATTCTTAGACTACTGCTAAGATTCCCTGAATTAAAAATAGGGCACTTTCATTTGGATTGAAGTGCACGCTCAGCTACGGGATATTAGTTATAGTTTCATACTGTCTTTATAAGAAATTTTTTTCTGTAGTCTGGTGTAGCTGTCCTGCAAATATGTGGGTACAGAAAAAAACGACAGTTTACCTGAAAAGTTTTTTTTTACTACTGTATGATAAATATACATTCTGAAGTCTTGCGACTGAATCTTCTCTATTTTTCCAAGCTGCAGCTACGGATGGCTGCTCTGAATATTCAAAATAGAGTTTGTTTTAATTTTGAGTTTAAACATTTTATTTAATTCTAAAAATGACATTTATAATTTCTTTTGTTTGTTTGTTTTTAGTTGAGCTGGTGAACTGGCACTTTATAATCTAAAATGTAATTAACAGATTTGTTTCATCGAAGTGAAGATGCTCAGACAGTTTTCTGATGCAAGAAATTTACTGCTGATAAAATAGACCTTAAAAAACACCTTTTAGATCAGATTTGCTTTATTTCCATCTGCTGTGCAGATATGTTTGGAAAAACAAACACCAACTTCTTCAGAAATAAGCACAAATAAACTAAAATCCTGCTACAGTAGGAATTACATGTGACAGTAAGTTCTGCTTCTTCTTATTTTACTTTTGTACTTTTTGTTTTCCACAGCGAGTCATCTGTCTCAATCTAGCCCTATGTTCTGCATCTTCTTATCTCAAACCAACTACCTTCATGTTGTTTTTCAATCCACCCATACATCTCCTGGGTCCTCCTTCTACCTCTTGCCTGGCAGTTCTTGCCACAGCATCCTTCTACTCATGTAACCACTACCCCTCATCTCTACACATCTAGACCATCTCAGCCTGGCCTCTCTGGCTTTGTCTCTAAAACGTAAAACATAACCTCTCCATCTGACGGGACCTATTCTCGTTGTTCTAATGAAAGCCTCAAAACCCTCAACTTAGTTAGTCCTGTTTAGCCTCCTGTCTCTACTTTGTGCCAAACACAAAGTTCTGCAATAGCAAAACATTTTTCTCTGACTTTTCAAAGGGTCAAACTTGAAGAAAGACAATTTTTTTATAAAATTAACACATTTTATTATGATTAATTGTGTTGTAGGAATGAAAAAAATCTGAAATGAATTTAACAGAAGGGGGGTGATTAAATGATTGTCTTCAAATCAGTGCTTAACTATTAGTGTTTCTATGTCTGTGGCGTACTGTAGAGGCTGGTTGTCATTGATTTGCTTAAAAAGGTTTTAAAAAGGGGTCTAAGTTGTGTCTGTTTGTGTTCTGGTTTATCATGAGGTTGCCAGTATATCACATGACAAACAAGCACAAACATACTTAAACCACTCAGGGAAATATTCTGGTTCATATTTGTACCATATACATTATAGCTGTAATGCAGTAATTCTACCAAAAGTGTCCAGTGCAGTGTATGCAGCAAAAATTGGTGTGACTGTAGTAGAAAGGACCATAGTAAAGATTTTAAATTGTGGGGATTCATCCTGCTTATTACCATTGCTGGGTCTGGGAGAATTTGGTCCTATTCTTTTTACACACAAGATATCTCCTGACTACTCCTTAAACAAACCAGGTGTGTTGTCCCAAACTCTTGTGGCACAAACCTTTACATTTGACATACTAACTGAAGGTTCTGAAGCGAGGACAACCAGATAACTACCACCAAGTCCTTAAATGTTTCAGATGTTTTCCTGCTCCAACAGGAATAGCCACTGCTGCCAACTCATGATGTTGATCTACCTCTTTGTCTGAATGACCTTATTTGCATATCAGTAGCTTTTGCAAACTCACCTTGATGAATCATTTGCTTGATTTGGGGATCTTAAACCTCAAGATAAATAAACAAAGACACCAGTCATTTTGATGAAGTATGAGATCGAGAGTCATTGTTCAAACCAAGCCAGAGACTTCTTAAAACTTCTGCTTCTTTATTTTGACCACTGGCGGGGCATTTTGCATAAATTTGATATATATTATCTATTTTTGTAAATTTGTGTTGTAATTTAAAATAATAAAATGAGAGAGACTCTTACAAATGTTCATGGCTGGCAGCCATAAATAGTAAAAAAAAAAGATCTTCTTAAATTAATAGTTAAACATACACCTTGATTCAGAATCAATCTATTTGACACTGCCTTCACTTTTCTTTACATATTGTTTAGTGAGTAGTTTATTTTCTTCTTTTAGTTAGATATCTTAAAAAATCTAAAACCCATCATTATGCTCCAAGGACAAAGCTTTTTGCTACTGTAAGAAATAGCATATGTAACGGAGAACGAGATATTAAATGATTGCACAAGATAATAACATAAAATGCCTTTTTACGCTCATGCTATTGGCATGTTCAGACCTTGAAGAAGACATACCATTCGGAAAAATCAATCTTTCCTGACACTGAAAGAAGAGGGCTCACATTTTCATATGATCTAGTTTTTCTCCTTGAACATGTAAGAGAAGTTATGATTCTTGCTTGCTATTAAACCTTTCTTTTTTAAGTCAACCTTGTAATCATTCAGAAAATTAATAAATGTAAACTTTAAAATGTATTTTATTTTGATAAGGTGAAAATAGCACATCTGCTTCGACCAACTTCACCCTCACTTCATTCCTGTTTGTTATAAGTACCTCATTTTAGTAACATGGAAACAGCAACAAATCCTTTAAAACAACTTTTAGAAGTCCTTCTGTCAAAAAATACACCATTTCAGATTAATTCAATTTAAATGTCTGGTTCAAGAACTGTGAATATTGTAGCCTTTCAAACCCCCTTTAGACACAACCGAGACAAACAGAGAGAAAGGCTTGAACATGTCTGGAACAAAGACCAAACCAATGCGACCTTTGGTTTATTAATAATACAGTTGATGCAAACATTAAAATAAAAAAATGTCTGTTGTAGCACATAAGCAAATTAATTAACCTTTAGCAGGGCTCCTGGTGCAGCAAATTGGTTCAGCTAGCTGATCTGCCACACATTTAGGTGAATCCCCACTTAAATTCAAGAAACCCTAAAAGGCTTCCCACTTGTCCAATCTGACAAGCTGCTAACAGGCTAAAAGGGAGACAGAAAAAAATGACCCCACGTAAGTTTTATCTGCAGCCACAGAGCCTGGAGGCATTAAGGAGGAGGATTCCATCCACTTAACACTGTTTCTTGATGGACATTTTACATTTAGAGGAATGCATCCATATATTTGCACTAGAAAGATTTTGTTCCTCTTGTTTTCTCAATTGTGTACTACTTTATAGCAGCTCGAATTTTTGTAGGGAAAAACGTGTATAGTGAATAGCAGTGTAGCCGAGAGTTTGACACCAAGACATAATATTGCATTGGGAAGGACTACTTACACATAGATACATTATATAGCTTAATTACAAAATTGCAATAATTTAAAGTGTTACAATACTTAGGAAAAGACTAATCTAACTTATTAACTACATTGTAAAAAAAAATCAGTAAAAAAACAGAGTGTTCTTGTAATTTTCTGCCAGGATCTTTTCTATTTTTTCACAGAGTTTTCTGTTCAAAAAATTCTGTTTAAAAAAACAAAAAACTGATTTTTTTTTCTTCTCTAAATGTTTCTCTAATGTAAATTATTCATTTACCTATTGCTGTCAGTGGAGTTGTTAAAACTCTCTTACCTAAGTGGCTCTGATAAACACGGTTTAAAGATCCGTAAAAACAAAGTAGGGAAAATTCCTTCAAATAAAAACAGTACTTTATACTGTGAATTTACGGACATTTGTTACGTTGGCGAATTTGCAAAAAGGGATGAAACGAGAAGGTTTAGTTCACCATTTACCGTTTTATGTCAATCATCCACGGTGGTCATTATCCATGAGTTGAGTAGCTACATCCTATGCGCCATTTACACTGCCCCTCTGAAATCAATCCAGCCAAGTTTGGACCAGCTTGGATCAGTTAAAGGAACACCGTGGACTTTGTGACCTAAAGAATTGACACATATGATTTATTTTAAATTTTTCCTCTGGCCAATATACAGTGCTGGACAGTAACAATGCTATGAGTAGGGCTCCCCTTTTGAAATACCGACTATGTAAGTTAAGAGAAGACGCACCTTTATTGGCCAGGTCATGTGACCTGGAAGAATGTATGGCGTTACAGTCATGGGCTCTTGTGGTATATAGTCATGGAGCTAAAGCTTTTGCTCTACTATTTTTTCACCTGCTTGGCAACTGGTCATAGCTTATGCTAGAAAAAAGTTAAAGCTAAAAAGATTAAACTTGAAAGGGATCATGTGCAACTAAAAACAAGAGTCGATCATGGAAAGGAGTTTATTAGTGGTGCAGACTGAAAGAACAAGCCAGAAGTTAAACCGATTCTCTTTACTCAACTTTATTATTAGACTGTTTATTTAACACTTTATGCCTAGCTCACAGTCATGTATCTTCATAATTGTTTTCGATATTTAGTAGAAGCAAAATACGGGCAGAAAAAGCTAGCAGGCTAACCAGGATGCTCCCTCTGACCCAGTGGCTGTTTACTGGAACTCCACAGGTGTTCCTCCATGCTGTGCGATCCAGCCAGTCCCGGTGGTGCTCTCTAAAGACCAGCAGCGTTCCCTACAGCCTCCGAGCTGAAACTAGATGGAAGGCGCGGTCCCCAATCAAAAGACACGGCAGGCTGGCCAGCTGACTGTTATTGACTTTTGCGACAGTGCTGCGGTGCTTTTAGCCACTGGGGCACTAGACGTAAAAGTTACAAGTCTAGTGGCCAAAAGTTACACAGTGTTTCGTTAAGTGTGCTGTATTTGGTTCTTATGATCATTTGCACATCACGCTAGCATGGTTCCTGGACTCTTATTGGCAGTGCACAATACTACAGCTCTCAAGACAAGAATTACGCGAACAAAAATGGCAGCACCCTTAACATTTAGGAACTTATGTGCCTGGATAGCGTCCTCCGCCTAGATTTCAATGAGAGCTTCTGTCTCAGCATCATCCCAGGTTGCACCATTCTCTTTTGATGCCATTTATTGTTAATAGGCTGAGAAGAAAGTTGTGTTGTGAACAGGTGAAGAGATCTGTGAATTACAAAGCCGAACACTCCGGAAAAGCTGCTAAATTAGTCAGCTGACTGTAAATAGGAGATGACTCGGTCTGCTTATGCGCTCTGTGTTATCAGAGAACTGAGTCAGAACTGAACCGTGCTGAGCCCTACTGATGAACTAGTACTAGATTAAGCACGGTTTGATTTTGTCTGGAAGTTGCGTTCCATTTACACTCAAGAGTTATCTTGGTTACAGTGCTCGGACCATTCACGGCACCCTTTAAAAAGGGTAGTGTAAATGGAGCTTGAGACAGTCTTTAGACTCTCACAGGGAAACAGAAAAAGAGAAAAGCTACTCCCTTACAATCTCACCTAAGGCTAATTTACAGGGGCTAAATAAGTGAAAACATAACTTGCCAATATTTCTTAGAAGATGTTAAAATATTTAAAAAGGCAACACATCACACTTTGATACTAAAAGTTTCCTCATAAGTAGAAGAAGAACCAAGTCACCAACATCTATCAGCCTGTAATTAGTTAAAAAGCCATTTCTGCGGCTTTGATCCTCCAGGGAACAACAGTGATAGAGACATTATCAACACATGGAGAAAGGTTTGGAATATTTATAGGAAAAACAGAAAGAAGTGGGTAAATTTGAAAACTTTAAGGAGACAAATACTTTGATGTTTACAGTTGTTTTTCATTACTCATTCTAAAACGGTGAAGTCTGGCTTTATAGCTGTAAAGAAATAATTGTTTATATAATATATTTAAATTAATTGTTTTATTATTGATTCATTTACTTTCCTCCTTCAGCAACAAGAATACTACATTAGGTATATATGGTAGAACTAAAATGAATCTTTTAATCCCTGGATTATTTTTTTTCCCCCCACAGTTGTTTTCTACATCACAGAATACATAAGCCTTAACTACAGCTGTATAAAAAGGATTAAACAGCTGCTGTAATTTTGACAATTAAATATATATATATTTTTTAAATACTAAAATCATATTGAAAAAACACAAACTAACGCTGTTAAACAGATCTTTTTGCTTTCATTGTGCTCTATAATCTATTTTTGAATTTCATTTTCCCTGGTATTTTTATTCGTTCTGCCTAGTAATTATTAAAGTCTCTATGGTAGGAAGGATAAAGCCTTTGCAGATGTCAGATTTCCTGTTATGCTGTCAGAAAAAGGGCACTGGATTCTTATCCCACAGAGTAGATATGACATGGGAGTCAATGTGTTTTTTTATCCACAGAAGCTGCATGAAGAGTCTGTTTTGAGAACTGTCATAAACTACAAGTTTTGGTCTTATTTGTCATTTGGGGTGGAATTATGAAGGCAGTGTATGTTTAAGAAGAATGAGTCATACCTGGAGAGGAGAAAATATTTACTGTGTAACAAGTGGCACTAATTCTGAACATTTTAGAAATTCTCATTACAAAAATAGCTAATAAACATGTAGATAAACATTGTATTTTCTGCTGTGATTTTAATTTAATAAACATTTTTTTCTTCAGCACCTGCATGTAATAAGGTGTGTAGTCATGGGAGAAATATAAATCCAATTCCTTCTCCAAAATTATTATAGAGGGACAATAAAAGCACATGGAACTTTAGAATGTATGTTGGCTCAGTACCAAGGTGGAGCAAGATTTAAAACAACCTGACAGGGTAAATGTCTGTACCTATATAGCTCTTTTTCAAACAGAAGACTTGACCACAGCGCTTTACACTACTTTCACACAATTATCCACACTGATGGCGGGGTGAACGTAGCAACAGCTGCCCTGGGGCTCACTGACAGAAGCCAGGCTGCCATACACAGGTTCTCTGACCTCCATTAGTAGGCAATGCAAGTGAAGTTTCTTGCCCAAAGACACAGTATTTATCAGAGCAAGAACTTGAACCAGCAACCCTTCAATTGTAAAGGGCAAACCCCTACATCTTACCCACCGTGCCCCAGACAGAAAACTATCTTTGCTGCTCCTTATTATTGGTGGGTTCATAAGAGGAAACTCCTACCAATTGAAGGAAAGAAAGAAAGACTTTTAACATGGTAAATTTATTTAAAACATCTGTCAGTCTTACCAGGATTGAAAATTGAAATCCCCTCCAGGTAAAGTGTAAAATGGCATTGAAGAAAGACAAAAAAAGATTGTTTGGATGGGTTGAAAGGAAAAGCTTCTTTACCTTGAAATAAATCCAACACCAATTAGTTGTGCAAGTTGCAGCTGAATGAGTCATATGGTCAGAACAATGTGCGTTGGATGGAAGAAACATCTGGCTGCCATAATGTGCAGCATCAGGTTTGGAAAAACTAAACAGCTTTTATGAAAAATCACTTTGTGCTATCTGTCAAGCATGAAGGTGGAAGGGATGATGAAGGGGTTTGTGTTCTGTTTAGCTGTGAAAACATCTTAGAGAGGAGTCAGTCTAAACTGCTGCTCCAAAAAACTCCATCTTCTGAATTGCGTAGGTTCACTTGGCCTTGTCTTTCTGCGATTAAATAAACAGAATTCTAGCTTTTTTCAGAACCAGGTTTTATGCTTTATGGGGAGGAAGGGAACATTTTATTCTCAGCCAATTTATTGTGCATATTGTGCAGAACTATAAGCAATTTAGACAAGATACATGTAAAAAAAATGCGTATAGATTTATGAGTGTTGGCTTTATTAAAATCTAGTCTTCATTTATTTATTTAGCAGATATTCATGTTTTGTTGATTCATTTTCCTTATGGTAGAGTGTGGTTAGTATGTCCTGACCCTAAGCAGTTTTCGGCCACCCCTCAGTCCACATTGGTCCCTGCCTGGGCATACCATGAAATTTTCTGGCTCTTTCACTGCTTACGAGCAGACAGAAAAGGTAAGTGAGCAAGGACCATGGAGGTTTAGGTCAGGGGTGCTCAAGTCCAGTCCTCAAGAGCTACCATC
>NW_015151243.1:421918-423761 GCF_000732505.1 Cyprinodon variegatus | reverse complement strand
CCTTCAATCCGATTAGTTGTGTCCATGTAAACGTAGCCACTGACTTTCATTCCTGAGGTTGATGTTTCAAGCTCCACTTTTGACTTTTGAAAATTGCAATAATACTTAACAAGTATTTTAAATAATCTGTATTAGTTTGCTCTAGCACAAATATAGATTGGGTGAAAAAACTGCCAATTTAGATTGTTTGGTCTAGCCAAAAGATTGAACACATAATTTCCAACATGATTAAAAACCAAAAACTGTGAAAAAACTATTATTTTTGACTAAAAATGATTAACACCTTTCATTTTGCTCATCATTGCCCAATTTGCACAAGCACTTTCACTGTTTGCTTGAGCTTATTTCAATGAAATTGCAGAAAACCAGCGTACCTTAAATGATTGTTCTTTTCTAAGGCATTTTACACTCAAACAATCTTACAAAGGTTTTAATGTACTCACCAATCATTAACAATTTCAAATAAACTTAAATGAAAAAAAAAACAAACAAAAACAATTGCAAAAAATCACAGGTTATATTACTAACTCTAGTTATGCACTCCAGCAGTAAGTGGTGACATGTTCCCATGACGCTTCATGAAATGTGGGGATTGTTGAAGCAATTAGCCCAAAAGGTTTAATGCCTCACTATATCCAGGATCTAGGTTATGCTACTGAGTTGTTTGAAAGAAATATCCTTTTGGCTCCCAAACCTTGAACTCTGGAGAAGGCAACAATGAAACAGGCTTCGCTCATGTGAGCAAACACTCTGGAAGTCTGTCCTCTGGTCTCCTCTCCTCTTTACAGCTCTCCTGATTAGCTTAATGAGCCACACCTGCTGAGGCACCTGGCAGTCCCACCCTGGAAGGTGGGAGAGAGATTAGTAGTACCCAGAATAATCTGTTCAGATCTGTGGACATGTCATCCTCATATGAGGTATTGCTGCAAAGTCAACGCCAGGTAAACAAAACTATTTTTACAGAATAATTTTAGAGAAGCGATTACTAAAAAATGGTTTGTTGATTCAATCAGGAGAGTTTCCTTTGATTGAAAACTGCAACCAATTTGAATAATGAACTGAACTTAACTGTGTTGTTTTATAACGAGGCTCTGTCTTTAAATTTTGTTCCGATTTATTCCACATACTGTATTCAAACAACACTGAACATGATTAGACTTTGGAAGCAATTGTGTCCATTTTATGTTTTAAAATGTGGAAACAGGAGGTTTCTGAATGTTTTTTTGGCAAGAGATAGGCTCAAGAGGGTCTACAGCAAATTCCCAGAACAGCAGAATGCTTTGTTTTACAAAACTTCAATCAGCTCTGCTTCAATGAATTACATCCAAGGTGTGCTTCATTAAAAAACACTTGTACGGATTTTTGCATAAAAGTAGCCTCCTTACCTTCAAGCCTGCATAAACAAAATACTTCAGTTAATTTTCCACCATTTTTATTTTCAATACAGAGGACGTTTTTCATTATAATCTACAGTAAGAGCTCTTTAGTGTGTCTGTACTTTCCTATTATCGCCACTTTATGTGGGTCCATTTGTTTTGGGACCTTAGTTGCAGGTATTTAGGACAATGCCATTGTTTCACATGTTTCTAGGTCTTTTCTATTTTTGAAGCCCCTTTTGGTGGAGCAAAATAAGATGAACTATAATATATACAGAACAGCAATAGGCCCTTTCTGCATCACTGCTCCAGTACCTGATTATATTCTTACACACCCTACACATATTCTTACCCACAGATGTTACAGAAAGCACTCAAAGTGTTAAAGGAATAGTACACCCAAAACATGATTAGCCTTCATTTTCTACTCACCCCCATGCTGAACAACACTCTGGAGTACTTTTTTG
>NW_015151243.1:419841-421328 GCF_000732505.1 Cyprinodon variegatus | reverse complement strand
TATCAAAAAAGTACTCCAGAGTGTTGTTCAGCATGGGGGTGAGTAGAAAATGAAGGCTAATCATGTTTTGGGTGTACTATTCCTTTAATGTCTTAACAATAGCTCATTTTCTAAGGAATTCATTGAGAACGTTTTTCAAAAAATGAGAATGACAAAATAAAGGTCAGCAACATGTTGGTGTAGAATTCTGCATGAATGTCACATTAGTTATGAGATGTAAATTATAATACTTGCAACATGATTTTTTTTCTGTATTTGCCTATAAAGTGAATGTGCATTGACTTTTAAAAACATAATTGGGTGGACACACTCAAACTCATTCCCAGTAGGTAAATTAAACATATTGGACTCAGTATATAAATACTTTATACTAAATAATTTAACGGATGGTGCTGTAAGTGGAAGAATGCCTTTTAACTTCCACTATTGTAGACCAAAGTCCGTTACGTGTTTTAAGTCCTTCACATTCTTTTTGTGGTCACCAACAACCACCTATCAAAATTTGTCTGATATCCCATAACTCTTTTTAATATTTAATAAGCTGATTTTCATTGACAAACGTGTGTTTGAAGAATAGCCAAGAGACTTTTGACAGTATTGTCTGAAGGAGATTCCTGGAATTTTATGATTACCTGTTTAATCTGTGTTTAGGGTCACTGTACTGCTGGACCACTCGGCTATAACCGAGTCCCAGTCATCTTATCAGGGCTCAGAACAAAGGACCTAGTATTCAAGGCCAGACAGACAGTGGGATTACTAAAAAAGCATTTAGTTAAATACGGACTGCGGATCTGCAGTAGCAGAGGCTATGATGTTTAAAGCTGCAACCTGCTGGAGACATGAATAATAATCTGACGGAGGATGATTATGAAGGCAGGATTCACTGACCTGGTTGAACAGCTCATTCCATACCCAAAGAACAATGTTTATCCTAGCCAGTGGGCTGCCAACAAGATGTGGCGGGTGCCACCCCGAGTGTCCCAGATTCTGCAACCCCAGAGAACATGGTGGAGTCGATAGCCAGGTCAGGCATATAGATTAGAACAGGAAGGCTCAGAGGTCCAGGAGTCCAAAGAAAGTTTAGGCAAAACTTCCAGATAGGAACAGGCAGGCTCAGTGGTTGAGAGGCAGAACAGGTCAGGATCAGGTAATAAGAAACACCCAGGTGCGATAAAAACACTCTCCCCACTGAGATCAGATGAGAAGAAGCAGGCTCAGTGGTTGAGAGGCAGAACAGGTTAGTATCAGGAAATCAGAAAGACCAGGGAACTCTAAAAACACTCTCACCACTGGCTAGGGAGAATAAGAATAATCTGGCCCTGATACCTGGGTCCAAACACCTTAAATAGAAACAGGAGCAAGTGTATCAGATGAGCAGTGACTAGAAACCGAGCAGAGTTTGGCAGGTACACTGAATGAGTATTAAGCCAGTCATACAGTAAGTGCAAAGATCATGACACATCTTGCTTTTTATTTAGGGGTGTAAA
>NW_015151243.1:415186-417177 GCF_000732505.1 Cyprinodon variegatus | reverse complement strand
TCATGTAAAACTGTAACTGGAGCGTGTAACAAAAGTAATTTCCCTCTGGGATTATTAAAGTATTTCTGATCTGATTCTGAAGACCCCCAAGATACTTGAACTCCTCTATTTGAGACAAGTGATCTGTCATGTTTCTGCCCCATTTTCTCAGAACTGTTGTTGGAATGTTTTTAAGAAGATCTGATTCAGATGAAGATTTTATTTTTACTCAGATTTAGAGGTCTAGTTTAAGATCTAAGTCTAAACCACTGTGGTGTTGGACAACTAAGGAGACCCAAATGCAAGGAGATCTATAATCTGCGACAATGGTGCTCTAGGAATAACCTAATAATGAACATTGGACTGAAGGAGGTCCAGGATGACTGAACACATTCCTCTCTGCATACAGGGGAAGATGGTAGAGTGTGTGCACAGCATGAAGTTCCTGTGAATTCTCATTTTCCGTGTCCTGTCCTGGACTGAGCTCACCTCTCATCTGGTAAAGAATGCCCAACAACAGCTCTTCTTTCTCTGAAACCTAAAACCGATTGGACTTTCTACTCAGCTGCTTGCAATTTTTTTTATATTACATCATCTGTAAGCATCCTGTGTCCCAGCGTGAGAGTTTGGCATTGGAGGACAAAGAAAGGAAGAACTTAGACTGTGTGGTAAGGACAGCATAAGGGATTAGGGGGATACATATGGGCTCAGTTATTATGCAGTGGTCTAGTAAAGGCCATACACACTGCAACCGATGCCACCCGCTCAAGCTGTGCACATTGTCGCACTTCCATCAGGAAAACATTCAGGAATACTAAATTTGAAAATAAATAGACTTGGGAACAGTGACTTTCCTGAAGCTGAAAACACAGTCCTCTCCCTTTAGTCGGACACTCATGTCCCATCTCACCTTCCCACACACACACCTCTCTTAGGACAAAGCAGTTCCACATCCAAACATAATCAGCCTTACTGTCAATCAAACTTTTTTACAAATTGTTACAGCACAGCTGCACCTTATGTAATTACTAGATGCTACCACAAAACGGGGCTTGAATGAGAGGCTCTGTGTTTTTTGAAGATGTGTTGACACCTATCCAGGAAGCTTTATAGCACATGGAAGTTAATCTTCCTAAGCACATTTTAAGATCGATGCAAATCAGTGCGCCACCCGTTGTTCTCTGGATTGTCAGAGTTTGTTGTTTTGATGTCTGAGAATTTTCACAGGCACACTACATGGTATATATGCTTGCGCATTGGTTTTCTTCCAAGGATGGGAGAAGAGTATATGTATTTTAATTATCCACTACAGATGCTCAATTTAGATAGATTATATGTGCACACTGAGCCAGTGTCTCACCAAAACTTTATTGTGGTCAAATTATGATAATAAAGATGATTTATTCTTGATTCTCTCTTGTTCAGACCAGCTACACTCTTTTAATATATAAAAATGAGCTCCCTGAGGACATTGGTGCTCAGAAAGTTTCCAGTTCACAAAAACCATGTTCATGTTTTGAGGTAATCAGGGTGTAAAAGGCAAGGGTGTTTACCCAACTAAATGATAGATATGCACAAATGAGACTAGATTCTAAGTGTTTGACTCAGTGATATCTGTAATGGTAAGTAAAAAATTTCTAAAATTAAGTGTATTTAACCCTCAATTTGAGTAGGTAAATAAGATGATATGCCAATGGAATGAGTATCTTTACTCTTAAAATAACATACTTAGATAATCGGCCCCTCCTTGAACCGCCACCTTAACGTGGTGGAGGGGTTTCAGTGCCTGGGTGATCCCAGAGGCTATGTTGTCGGGGGCTAAATGCCCCTGGTAAGGTCTCCCAAGGCAAAAAGGCTCTGGGTGACAGGTCAGACAAAGAGCGGTTCAAAAACCCTTATGACAAGGACTACAGCGAGGCACGTGACGTCGCCCGTGGACGTCCCGGGCCGGGGCCCCACCCTGGAGCCAGGCCTGGGGTTGGGGTTCGTCGGCGAGCGCCTGGTGGTCGGGC
>NW_015151243.1:412335-413912 GCF_000732505.1 Cyprinodon variegatus | reverse complement strand
CCGGGCCCAGCCCGAAGGAGCGACGCGAGGCCATCCCCCAGTGGGCCCACCACCTGCAGGGGGAACCATGAGGGACCGGTGCATAGAGGATTGGGCGGCAGCCAGAGGCGGAGACCTCGGCGACCTGATCTGCGGGTGCTTAAACTGGCTCTGGGGACATGGAATGTCACCTCACTGGCGGGGAAGGAGCCCGAGCTTGTGCGGGAGGTGGAGCGATACCGGCTAGAAATAGTTGGGCTCGCCTCTACGCCCAGTCAGGGCTCTGGAACCCAGCTCCTTAAGAGAGGCTGGACTCACTTCTACTCTGGAGTGACCCGCGGGGAGAGACGGAGGGCGGGGGTGGGGCTGCTTGTCTCCCCTCAGCTCAGCCATCTCGTGTTGGAGTTCACCCTGGTAGATGAGAGGGTCACATCCCTTCGCCTTCAGGTCAAAGGGAGGACTCTGACAGTTGTTTCGGCCTATGGGCCGAACGGCAGTACAGAGTACCAGGCCTTCTTAGCATCCTTGGGGAGGGTGTTAGAAAGCGCCCCTCCGGGGGATTCCATCATTCTGCTGGGAGACTTCAAGGCCCACGTGGGAAAGGACAGTGACACCTGGAGGGGCGTGATTGGGAGGAACAGGCCCCCAGCTCTGAACCCGAGTGCTGTCTCATTATTGGACTTCTGTGCAAGTCATGGATTGTCCATAATGAACACCATGTTCAAGCATAAGGATGTCCATCGGTGCACCTGGCACCAGGACACCCTAGGCCGAAGGTCGATGATCGACTTTGTAGTCGTATCTTCTGATCTTCGGCCGCATGTCTTGGACACTCGGGTGAAGAGAGGGGCGGAGCTGTCCACCGACCACCACCTGGTGGTGAGCTGGATACGCTGTAAGAGGAGGAAGCCTGAAAGACTTGGCAAGCCCAAACGTGTAGTGAGGGTCTGCTGGGAACGTCTGGTGGAACCCTCGGTCAGGGACGTGTTCAACTCCCACCTAAGGTAGCGCTTCTCTCAGGTTCCGAGGGAGGTTGGAGACATGGAGTCCGAATGGGCTGTGTTCTCTGCCTCTATTGTCGATGCGGCTGCCCGTAGCTGTGGCCGTAAGGTTTGCGGTGCCTGTCGTGGTGGCAATCCCCGAACCCGGTGGTGGACACCGATAGTAAGGGATGCTGTCAAGCTGAAGAAGGAGTCTTATCGAGCTTGGCTGGCTTGTGGGACTCCTGAAGCAGCAAGCAGGTACCGTGAGACCAAACGTGTCGCGGCCCAGGCGGTTGCAGAGGCAAAATCCCGAGCCTGGGAGGAGTTTGGAGAGGCCATGGAAAAAGACTATCGGTTGGCCCCAAAGCGATTCTGGCAAACCATCCGGCACCTCCGGAGGGGAAAGCAGTGCTTCGCTAACACTGTTTTCAGTGGGGAGCTGCTGAACTTGAAGGAGGATATTGTCGGGCGGTGGAAGGAATACTTTGAGGATCTCCTCAACCCGACAGACACGCCTTCCGTGGACCAGCTCTACACCCTCTGCAGGGTGCTTGAGGGTTCTTGGGAGTTTGCCCAACAAGTCCACATGTGTTTTGTGGACGTGGAGAAGGCATT
>NW_015151243.1:407012-411258 GCF_000732505.1 Cyprinodon variegatus | reverse complement strand
AGAGGGAAGTCTGGGAGTCTCTGCTTAGTCTGCTGCCCCCGCGACCCGGTTCTGGATAAACGCGGAGACGACGAGTACGAGTACGAGTAGATAATCGGCACTTAAAATAAAAAATGCAATTGTTTTTTTCTTCTTTTAAAGGTAAATTGTCTTGTTCCATTGACAAAATGTTTGATTTACCCCCTCAATTAAAAAAATACCCTTATTTAAAAAAATATATAAAAATTTAGATTTCAGTTTTTTGCAGTGAGCATCCTAAAAATGATGAGTAGATGGCACAAGGACTCTCTTCCCATGTCCGTTCCAGGGATGGTTTTGGGGGTGTTGGGGGGAGGTCGTAGGTAAAGATTTCACCTGAAAATATAAAAATATACAACAAAATTCATTAAGAACAACTCCAGTTAGCAGGTCTTAATACTAAACATTGGTACCTTTTTAAATGTAAAACAAAAAACATGAGCCCCAGAGTGTCTTACAGTATGAAGGTTAAAAGATGGAGATGAGGAAGGAATAGAATGGAAGATGTTAAGGTAGGACTTTATGTTCAGGGAGAAATAATAAATCAATTAATAAACATGGAGCCTTTACCTTCAAGGATGATCCCCAGGGGAAGAGTGACCTGTAGCTCCAGTCCAGCAGTTCTATGATGGGAATGGCGAACATGTGGGCAGTCTGCAGAAGACCAGACAATAGGTTATCTGTTCAGGAGCAGGTTAGATTAGGCGATTAGAAACCAATGACTTCTGCCCAATCCAATTACCTCAGATTGGTAAGGACACTTACCAACACAGTCGCCACAATAAGTGCTTTTTTGAATAGTACTCGCAGTTAGGCCCAGGAAGCTGTGTGCCTCCTAGCGACAATCCAATTAGCATAGGGACATCCTAACGCCCCTAGCAACCACCACATGGAACTATAGTGTTGCCCACAATACTTTGCACAATAGACAGCATAGTCACAGCCCACCTTAAGGAGTTGACCAGAAATTCATTATTTCCCTCATCGTCATTACCTTTCTTGGGATAAAGTCCACTACCTGTGCTGTCTGTTGGGTCCCAAAATTCAGCACCCCACAAAACAGAGCCTTGTCTTTACTGTAGGACAGATAATCTGTGTTTGGCTCAGATTTTCTGCTAATGGTGTGTTCTTGTATGCTGCAGCAAGAGGCTAAAAAAGAGGGAAGATGAAGCAACAGTTGGTCTACGTTTTTTGGTTTTTGATGCAGATTCCCTAATGTTATTGGTGCGCTAGATAGATTACACACACATTACAATATCACCCCCCTCTGGAGCACATAGTGATTTTGTTAAAAGAAAATCCCAATGATCAGGTAAGAGGAAGTTATGGTTAGGCCTGTCAAATACATACATTTTTGTGAATTTCATTATCTGAACACATCTTTTTGATTCCAAATCTGTTCCTCCCTGGAACCTTTCTAGAACAGCTCTCCCATAAGATTAAGGGCCAGATGATCTTCTGACATGAAAATGAAAAATCTAATTTGATGTTTAATAAAGTTTTTCATACAAGAGGACTTTGACATACTAAGGTTACAATGACTGTGTTTGAATCCGGTGTCTGTGTCCTCCAAAGGACCCTGTCTACCTGGACTGGAATAAGGAAGAAAGAAGACTTTGGCTATGGATTCAACAAGTCACTCCACCATAAATAAACGTAAACTCTGTCACCTAGCAATAGTGACTGTGCACAAAGCAGGCCAAGAATGGATGCCAGAGTTCTCACTATGGTTTTTTGTGGTATTTGCATTGTTGAGGATATAAGTACCATTGTCCACATACACAGATATTGGAATCTATGGTTGAATACCATTTGCACAGAGACAGATGAAACCTTTCAATTACCTGTAATAGATCTGACTTACTAACCATTTCAATTTACTATTTTCATTAATTTAAGACAAAACTATTTACATACCTGAATTATGTTTAACTGCACTTGCAATATTCACCACTTCCATTTCCCTTAGTCTTCTGATACAGAGGGCAGCTGGCTTCCTTGGACTCACAATGAATCATGAGATACGGTAGTCAGCCAATGATACACCACAACTGTCCTTCCAACCGGGGGCATATGAAGGTGTCTTTGAAATCAAACAGGCGATGTCATCAGACGATGCAGCTAACAGATTCAAACACAGCAGATGGGAAGTGTCCCGCAATGATTGCAAAGACAAAAAACACAGGGAGACCGAAACGTGATTAATCAATGTCAGTTTAGTTGGACTTTAAAGCATACTGTACATTTAGAGTAATCGGGGTTGTTTTCTATGGTTTAATCTTTTTTTACTTAATCTCGGAAAAGAGGGAGTGCTGTCAGGTTTCAGTTCATTTTGAGAAGTCTTTGAACTATTGTGTTTGACAAATTTAGATTGGCAATGTGTTTTTCTTGTACCGGTAATTAATATGCATAAAGTAAGTAGGTGAAACTAAATAAAGCTCTTACTTCATGAGAACAATGGGTGGGATAGTAGGAAGTTGACAGTGTGTTTTCCTCTCCGTGACAGATTGTTGGGAGGAAGAGATTCTCCCTCTTTGTGAACTGTCACATGCTCAGTGGGGTATTTGTCTCTTGTGAGAGCGCAGGCAGGATGCTAATCATGGCTGCTGGTGTACCCCCGAGTAACTTCTTGTGTTCTGAGGTTTTAAAACAGTAGGAGTAGGAGATGAAAGTCCCACAGCTGGTGGCTGGATCTTGTCAGACGACTTCAGAGCAGCCATATCCCCAGTGGTTCAATTGTTTTGCAGAGAAAGCAAATTCACAGGAAAAAGGAGAGTACAGCCTGACAGGAATCGTTTTTTACTAGGAAGTTTACATTAGAACTTAGGCGATTGTTTTAATATGGAAACTTCTGGCTTAAAATTTCTTATGAATTTTGAATACATTTATTTGTTTTTTAAGCAAAAGTATTGGTTGTAAAACAAACTTTAAAATGATAAAATTAGCTTGTGAGTTTAGGGAGAAAAAGTAGAATAAACAAAGTTTTTGAAAAACCCTAATGTCAGGGACATCAGTTCTTTGGAATTGGGTAAAATCATTGTGAGGATGATAAACACTAACACTACTATAAATTACTTACGAAAAACATTAATCTGTTATATTTGATGTGCCCTGTCATAGCTACAAAATAGGTGTGCTTTTAGATCTTTGCTCCTTTAACCCATATTGCAAATACAAGAAAGAGCATATATGTGCCACAGGATCCATATTTTTACCCCATTTGTTTTCATCCATTTACTATTTACTGGGAGCGCATATGTTCACTTACAAGCAAGCGCAAGGAGAGAATAAAGAAGCTATGACTAATGGTACACACAGACAGGTTTCACCAATTTTATGCACAAATAAGGAAGTAGAAGTGTCTATAAACACCGCTTCTGTGGCCGTAATGCTAACTCAAATTTAGCTGATGAGAACCCTGTTACTTTAAGAAATAAAGGCAAAATGTGGCTGGCTCTGTTATCATCTGCTCAACCTTCTATACTTCCTTCACTCACCTAAACTCTTCAAACTATTTCCAAACTATCACTCTATCCAATACCTGCGGCACGTACCACAAAGCGAGCTCAACCCAGCAGGATTACGTCCAGCCTATAAACTTTAACCAATCCACAACAATAAGTGGTTCATCTGAAATCATCCTGATTTTTGGGTTCTCAGAACTTTGTTAAATTTTTTGTGATATCAATTATACAAGAAACAAGTAGATGCCTGGAATATATAGCCTATGAAAATATAGGAATATATAGTATATTAGCTATACAAAGAGAAACCAATTACAGAATAGTAAAAGGTTGGCATATCAAAACGAAGAAAAATGAATAAAAACTATTTAATTTGTCAAGAAAATATTTTGTTATAACTGCTTTAAGGTTTTTAAGTTCCTTTATTGCGATGTTGGTTTGTTTAAGTTCTTTTTCCGTCTGATTAAATTGGGTCTTCAATGAAAGGGTAAATCATTGTTTCACAAAAAGCTGATTGGATGCTGGGTGGAGCCCTTTCTAAGGATCAAATCAATCCTGAAAGCTAGCCTGCCCCGCAGCAGATTCAGTTCAGAGTAGGTTACCAAGGCTGGATTTATCATTAGGCAAAACTAGGCATTTGCCTAGGGCCCCAAGTTCCTAGCCTGGGTGCCGTTCCGAACTTAGTCCCGCCCACAACGTTTGAGGTCGGGAAGTTTGGTTTGGCATTGCTCAATAGTAGTGCGAGTATGCTCGCACAATATCTG
>NW_015151243.1:389974-406773 GCF_000732505.1 Cyprinodon variegatus | reverse complement strand
TTCTTTTCCAAACAACTGCTTTATGATCGATGGCAGTAGTTCTGCGCGAATTAATCGTGTTAAAAAATGGTCACTTTTTAAACACCACGATGTATTAAATAAATACAAATGCTGGGAACCAATTCTTTTTTACATTTCTTTAATATTTTGTTCTATTCAGCTACACAAGCATCCTCTTTTAGTAATTTATTGATATGCCGCACAATGTCCTCCTTTTTGGTGCTATAGAAATGGCCACCCTATACGTCACGCACTCCGTTGCTCTTATTGGTTGTAGGTCTATCCAATTGAGTGCAGAGGCATTCTTTTTCCTGGTTCATTCGAAACATGCTCCATAATCACAGCTCTATGGAGCAGTATCAGATTCATATACTGACTAGAATTGAGTAGGACTACGTCAGGCTACCAAGTTCCTGGGGGCCCCATAAAACTACTTTTACGTATGTTTATTAAAGCTAGTACGCCTACTTATTTTTGCACATTAATTATGTTTTTGATAAAAAGGTACAAAGAAAACATAAAGAGGAAAAGAGCGAGAAAAGGGTTAAGAAGAGAGGAACAAGAGGTAGAACAAACAATGTATGTCTATTCTATAAAAATGTCCCTATCTGTATAATGGCTCTGTTTATGCCTTGTTTTCTCAATTTATAGGGCCCCATGCCTGTTTTTGCCTAGTGCCCCAAATTTCCTAAATCCGCCCTGCCAAGGTGGCTAGCCTCACTAAGAATGAATCCAGTTTTGTGATACCGG
Organism: Cyprinodon variegatus; assembly: GCF_000732505.1. Lineage (NCBI taxonomy): Eukaryota > Metazoa > Chordata > Actinopteri > Cyprinodontiformes > Cyprinodontidae > Cyprinodon > Cyprinodon variegatus. The sequence continues at coordinate 406,023 of NW_015151243.1, read as the reverse complement.
AAAGTCAGGGTTAAACCTAAAGATTTCTGCTTAACCCAGTAATCTCACTCTGTTGTACAGGCCTCAGAACCGACGGCAAAAATGTCCACAAACACCCATATCTATCAAAACTCGCAGGTAATCTGAACGACTTGTGTCTTCTCAGAACACTGGTTGGATGCCTTTAAAAAACAGATCAAGTCATTAGACAACTTCAATTCAAAATGGTGGCCAAGTTTTTGAAATGTCCCTGTCGAGGTTTACCGGTATTTAAAAAAACGCACATGCGGACGAAAGCATACGTTTTGATAGTCATCACTCACTGTAACACTAACTGCCCATTGAAACTCCGCACCATCAAGCTAAACAGATCCCAACAAAGACATCAAAAGGCAAAAGAAAACAGACACCTCGAGAAAGCACTACAGGCCTGTGGATACCTTTTTTTTACACTAATGTTAAGGCACCCAGGATTTCAGAAAAAAACAAACATGCAAGTCTGATGATGTGGCCGGAGCCTAGATGGCATAGCACTCTGCTACACTTTAAGAACAATAGGGGTTTCATAAGCAAGCCGCATTGTTAGAGAAAGGAGTAAACATCAGCCATGATGCTATTTGGATCAGCAACAGGAAAGCAATGAATGTTCTCTAGAGGCTCCTCTTCCTGAAATGTTTAAAGGGGGAGTGACTCCCACAAAAGCTGCTAGTGAGCTTCTCCAGGTATGTCATTAGGTCAGTGCTCATACATTGTGTGGAGGAATGGTACTTCACTTGCACCACAGAGATAATGAAGGCTCTCAAGCCTGTTGTCAGGACAGCTGAGAGGTCATTGGTGCTAAGCTCCGCAAACTGCAAGAAATACAAATTACCTGCAGTACCAATGGTATGCAGGTATCATCAAAGACAGCACACAACCCAGACGCACACTCTTTACACATTTGCCCTGTGGGCAGAGCAATAGAACACTATGAGAATGTATATTCAGGTTAAGGAACAGTTTCCAGCACAGAGCTGTGACCTTTCTTAACTCGTCCCCCCTCCTAAACTGAAGCAGAAGGACTCAGACCTCTCTGCACCAACCCCTAACATCCTAATCTATCTTACTAAGTACTCACTGCTCCACTCTCACCTCTGTTTTTCCAGAGGCCTTTTTTTCCCATTTGCATTAGGAATACTACTATACTGCACCATAAAAACAAACAATCCTATATATCTCAAGGATAAAATAACTAAACATGAGCTCAGTGGTGTGGTACATGCAGTCAAGTGAAACAGGTGAAGTTCAGGCCTCACATACTGAGAAACCTAAACAGCAGGTAAATAAATGGATGGCCTAACACAGAGTAGCAACCTAAATCAGTTTAACAGTCAGTTCATTTCAATTTCAAGGACAAGAGACAGCAATGGTCATACTTTAGATCAGATAGACACGTGTTATAAGAGAGAGGTGAAATAAGTCAACGGTTTGTAGCATGAAAAACCAACACTAGAAAGATTGAATCTTTCCTTCACCTACTCTGCATACACTACTTGCTTTCTGTCCCTTCTGGCAGTTTAGAATTATTCACATCTTGGGACATGAGAACAAAAGTACATCATTAGGGACAAGTTTGTATTGTCAGGCAGCAAGTGTGCAAACACTGAGATGTCTAGTGTCGGGCCAGTAGCTCTTACCCAATTAATGCCTCAATCAGTTTGATTGTCCTTACTGTAGTTTCTAAGCCTTTTACATTTTAGAAGGAAAAGTCAAACTGCCTTCTACTCTTGGGTATAAGATGCATATAGAAAATTAACATATTCCTATGAAAAATAAAGCTGTTATCTTTAAAATATTCTATATTAACAATAAAATGTCTGAAACCAATGATGTAGGTCCACACAAAATATTACATTTGCAGGTAGTGGCAGATTTTAAAATATTATTATTGTTGTTTTCCTTGTTTAATAAGGTGTGTTTTCATGTAGGCAATCTATGGGCTTCTCAAATAAATTTTTTTAACAACATATATAGTAGTTAGGCATGCTGTGAAAGTGTAGAAAGAACACCTGAAAGTTGATTCTTTAAAAGTGACATCTGCCAGAATACTTCCCAAGAGATAGTTCTTTCCTAAAAGGAAAAAACGTATTACTGAAAGGGAATAACTGTGTTTTTATCATTTTACCTCTTGAATAAATGAAGTGCATAGGGTCATACGTGATAGGGAAAGAAGGGCATGTGGTACGAAAGCTGAATATAAATTCAGTGCAGTCTATTGATGTCAGGTTTCACCACTGAAATAACTAAAAATGAATACATCTGTGGTTAACATGCTCTTCAAGCAGAGAGCTTGCTTAAAGGTTACTGACAGTATGAGGGAAATTAATCATTACATTAATACGTCTGAGTTAAACTTTCAGAGATAAGAGCAACGCCATTACTTGTTGAATGGCTCTGTGCAACTTGTTCTTATCAAAGTTCTTTCAAATAACATATGCATGAAGCCAGACACACTTTCATATTTATTTTTGCTTTTTAACTTAAAAAAAACTGAACCAGTCATGGTTTAGAAAATATTTGCAAAAATATAAGAATCCTGTCTCTTATATGGGAACCACAAACTTTGATTAATTTCTTTTTGGTTACTTTCAGTTAGATCAAAACAAATAAGTGAATAGGTTTGCTCACTAATGTTCTCAACAAACCTAATAAGGCCGCACAAACTTACACACAGTGTTAAAAAAAATATATCTAAACCATGAATTGTTTTCTTTCCATTTTCTATTTACTTTCTAATTCTTTGTGTTTGTCATTCATGATATTCTAGAGCAATAGATATGAGGTAATTGGTGAACGATAAAATTTATTTTAAAACATTTTAAGAAAATCTAGATTTGATTAATATGCAGATTGAGTGTCCTATCACTGATGTATTTAATAATTTTTCTGATAAGTAAATGATTTAAATGATTAAATTTGTAATGTTTTTGATCGTTAATCCAAACTTTTTTATCTTGGAAAAGTCAATTTTCTTTAGCTCAACCAAAAAACATGGCGAAAAAATCTGAATGAAACTAACTTCTGCCACTGATGACATCACTGATACTCGGTGAATATCAACAAAAAGTCATTTGTTTATGGTCTGACGTTCTTAAATGTATCTTTCCTATCTATTTGATCATAAATTCTGTAAAGTATAAAATTATAAAACCTTTTTTTACTCTATATCATATCCAGCAAAGCCACTGTTTTTGTATGTCACAATGATTGAAGGATTAAAATGTATTTAAGGTGAATAAACTTATTCACTTTACGAAGAAAAAAAGGTTGCTTTCGCCCTAAATCAAAGTAACTACAAAGGCTTTGAAGTCAGAGGAAAGGCAGCGGTTTAATGCTATTGTCCAAGATGTTCTCTGCAACTAAGTAAAATAAAAATGTTAGTTTGAGTATGTGAGAGTATGCTTTGTGACGGTCTACTGGAAAAAAGAACAAATAAAAAGATATACATATATTGCATACTAAAAACAAACAACAGAAAAAACAGCATTTTATTTGCAGATCTGTTAAATATTAAGCATTAGATTATGTAATATCCATCAATCCATTTCCCATCACTCTTTATCCCAGTTGGAGTCCTGAGGGGTGCTGGTGCCTATCTCGCTGTCTACAGGCGAGAGGCGGGTACATCCTGGACAGGTCGCCAGTCCATCGCAGGGCAACACAGAAACAAAGAGGATAAAGGGGTCGTGAGTTCAAAACCCACTCAAACAGAATGCCACTCTGTGTCTCTGGGCAAGACCCTTAACCCCCGATTGCTCAGCAGGCACCCCACGATAGCAACCCACTGCTCCCCAAGGGGATGGCTTAAATGCAGAGGTACATTTCTCCAATGTGAGATCAATAAAGTTAAGTTACTATTATTACGATCGCTTATAATTACTCAACAACATTGATTCTTGCATTGTTGGGTTCACTCTGCAGCAATCTCTCATAGAGTCTGCATGTAGCAATGGTAGGGATGAAAACACACAACTTGAGAGAAAAGTAAAAAGCAGCTGTCTGCTGTAATTTAACTTTGCTAACTATTTTGGTTTCCACTGTGTTGATCACACTTAAGTCTAATTACTGCCTGACCATCAGAATCGATAAATCTCCTTGAAATAGAAAACCTTCCTGACAACACAAAGGAGCCTGAGATCTGATTTAATTCCATGTCCTGATATTCTACATTTTAAAATACTTGCAAAGCCATTTTCAAATGGAGGTTCTTCATTGAATGTTTGTTTTACATCAGAACTAAAATGACTGCACGGATTAAAAACAAATCTTTCTGGTTGTAGTTTGATGTCTGCTTTGCTGCTTTAAGAACTGGACAACCTTCTGCAGTTATTAGAAGGTGAGAAAATGTTCCCCATTGCTTTGTGAATAATACCACAGGTGCACTTATGTTATGCAGCAGGACATTGCTCCACATGTGAATGAATAAAAAATAAAAAAAAACTGTAATGCTTTGGAGGGGCCTAGTCATAGTCCTTTGTTTAAATCCAATTAAAATTACTGTCTAAAACTAAGAAATTAAAAACCTCTTTTGTTGCTGAATATCAACAAAGTTTCAGGCAAACTTGAAGTACGAAACTTACGAACACAATGACTATGACACATTCTCTGTTGCTGTGTTAACTACTAAAGTAGAGACAACCGGCAGGGTTTAAGTAGCTCAGGAAAACAATTCATTCATGCTCATTTATTCTAATTATATACAATGTCCATTATTAAGTATGAATAAAGTAGATATTTCCACATTTTTTTAGATAAAAATAAATTTTTTCATCTTTTTTGTTGTAGTTTTTCTTGTCGTATTTTCTATTTCAGAAACTTAATTATGGCTTTCTGCTCTGCATCCCGCAGCAACACTTTCCTGCACCTCATTTTCCCTCCAAACTTCTCTCTGCAAACTGTGAACACCGCCTGAGAACATGTTTACACAAAGACTGTGCCATCTCTTGGCACTAGCATCCCCAAGCAAGAACAGATGCCCGGTGGAAGTTTTGAATGAAAATCAAATAGCAAAAGTGCTGTCCAGCTTATATGGACAAACTCTGTGCTCTTGCCTCTTTTGCCCTGCATTTGTAGCCTTTTTATTCCAAAATAAAAGTGTAACATTTGCTTTTTAACAGGAGAAGCAATAGTATGACAGGAACCATCTAAACCGATAAAAAGTAATACTTTTTATTTATGGGCTTTAATCCAGGCAAGAATATAAAGAGGGCGATGTGTATAACCCTCCAGAGGGGATGGGCACCGCAGTGGGTTTCAGCAGAATGGAGTTGCTTTAGATGTTATAGCTCTCATTCATCCATTGATCTTTTGGTTTCTACGGATTTTTATCATTGATATTTCCATTACAAAAATACCCATGGGTTCTGGATTCTTGCCAGAGAATCAATAGGCAGCTGTTAAACCTAGATGCTTTCATCACAACATACAAACATTATCAATAATGAATAGAAAACATATTGAATGCTGCCAGTGATTGCAAATTGACAGAAGAGTCTATGCCAACAGTCTCCATATGTCTACTTTTACAATTCAAACACTATTATAAGAGAAGAGATGAACATTTCTGTTTGGCATTTACATGCTGGAAGAATTTTTGGAATGGTGGCATTCGTGCTGCTGTTTGTGGACATCTGTTCCCTTGAAACAGCTGTTTTCAGCAGCTGGTGTAGTTTTATCTAAGACCAACAAGTCCCTTCATCATGTAGATCAAACAGTTATTTCATGGAGAACTGCTGACCCTGAAATCTGTCACAAAGACACTGAGGGAAGATTTATTATTTTTTACCTTTAGGGTATATTTTCACCTGAGATTAGTTTGGATATGCTTTGCTTTGCTTGAAAAAGTGTTCACGTCCCTCAAATCTTTTTTCCCACGCTAGCGATAAAAAATTCAGGGGTTTTATTTTTGTTTTTTAGGATAGACCTACAATTCAAATACATGCAATGCATACTGATAAAGTGGGAGCAAAATCCTTTTCATTTTTCCAAGTATTGATACAGCAACTAAAAGGCTGTTCAGGCATTTTTAAGTAATTCTGTCTGTCAGAACAGTAAGAGAGCGTCTCAGAACATCCTTTTGGACATTTTCTGAAATGGAGTTGAATGCTGATTTTCAACAGGCCATCCATCCATCCATCTTCCATCACAATTATCCCAAGCGGGGTCACCAGGGGTGCCATTTCCAGCTGTCTATGGGCAGAGCAGTCCATCTCAGAGCAACACAGAGACAAACAACAATTCACGCACACACTCACATATAAGGAGAATTTATAGAAGCCACTTAGACTGTCCTGTTTTTGGACTGTGGGAGGGAGCCGGAGTACCCGGAGAGAACCATGGCATGCTCAGGGAGAACATGCAAACTCCATGCATAAAGGCCCAGGGCCAGGAATCGAATCCGAAACGTTCTTGCTGCAAGGCACCAGTGCTAGCCACTGCTCATGCCTCTTAATATAAACACAGCTTTTTCAATGATCTAGTTAGAATCCAGAATAAGATGCATTGATCATTCTGATGAGAGTATTTTGGATTTTAGAATCCTCTTTGGAGGAATTCCAGGTACACATGTAAGTAAGTAAGTAAGTATGTATGTATCAGGAAAACCAGTGGATTTAACTACTTATTGTGTTAGACTTCATTGTAAATCCAGTCTGCAGCTTCTTTACAATGCTATATCAGCAACAGCTTCTAAAGATTTATGTGCCTCTTTTATAAAATACCAAAAGCATTTGTTTCAACCAAGAAGACTTAGACAGAACTTTAATGATTCCTTGGGAAGACTCCCTCCGGAAATTAAGGTTACCAGCAGCTTACAGGAAAAAAAATATTAAGTTAAAATTAAGCAACAAAAAAGTATTAAGTTAAATTAAAATTAAGCAAAATACAAATAAATATGGAGTTCACTTTTAACAGAAAAAATAAAAAAATACAAGTGTTGCTACTCCTTCCCTCTTCCCCCTGTCCCGTGTCGCCTCCTCTCTCCCAGTGAGGCGTTGTACAGTCTGATGGCGTGGGGGACAAAAGAATGACTATTTAAAATCATTCAGACAAAGATTTTGTGTCAGCCTCCATCGTGTATCTGTGGGAGCTTTCATGGATGATCTGCAAAGCTGAATTACTACTAAAAAGCCATAGAACAAATAGATTGAAAGGCAGTTTGCCTCTTTTTGCTTAATTCTTTTGAGTTACAATATTGAGTTTATCTAATGTGAATCAAGTGGAGCGCTTAGAAAATTCATCCTCATTGTCAATGCATCTCTGAATGAAATGTTATAAAAAAAAAATGTAAGTGATAGAAGCTGCCGAGCAGACTAACAACAGCACAGGATGCCTGATTGTTCAATGGGAGTCTCATCTGCATTTGAATTCAGAAGTACAGAGCGACTCTTCTTAAAATTATGCTTGGCAATGCATTTTGGCACCATATAGCGAAGAGCTTCTTTCGTTTGAAACTAGTGACGGAGAAGGTTCAGGTTTAATCATTACATAAAGAAAAATGGAAGTACGGAGAACACCTGATGTAAAACATAAGAGTCTGCTCCAGATAGAAGCTCACATCAGGAGTTATAAACAGTTGTGTACAGTGATGATCTTTTCCTTTCACAAGACATCCATCAACTGTCACCAAACCGTCTTAACAATAGCAGAAATTCACCATGACCCAAAAGTCTCTTCCACAAATAACAGGCCATAAAAGTGAGCAATCTTTAGGTCATATCAGCACAGTCTGTGGACACTGCACTTCTACAAAAATGAACAATTAAAGATTACAATTTTTCCTTTACAATTGCTATACATTCAGGGCTTTAACACTAAATAAGTGTTAAAGCCCTGAATGTATAGCAATTATTCAGATTAGGAGCAAAGGTTACTTTGTTTGTGCAGATACCAGTGTGGTATAATTAGCACACAAGCGTACAGCACCAAGAATTGTACAAGAGAGCAAAACCTCTGCTTTTTAATTGGAGACATCTCCAACATTTACATGATCAAATATATTATGTATCTCAATAACACAACATTGCATTTGCAACAATATCCAACCATTTAATCCATTTTAAAACAAGTTTTTATGCTACATTTTCAGCTCTGCTACTCTTATAACCATCCACACAAACACTTTAGATAAAACATAGACCCAAAGAAATGTCTTTTAGACGTCACTTAATGTAACTCATACAGATTTGGTTAAAATAAATTTTTATCTGATCCAGGATCTTCAGGATCTTCTTTGTAACGTTTTCATCTACAGCCAAGCATATGAGAAAGCTACTTCAATGAGCAAAAAGGAAAAAAAAATGTTGATATTCAAAAAGCTTTAGTATAATTCTTAATAAGCTCTAAATTTGAATACACATTTTTCTTTTTTTTAAATCAACGCTGCAGTAGAAAGGTTTCTTTGAATTCCACGCTGGGGTCTTTCTACATGGAGTTTACTGATTCTTCTTTTGGGTGGATGAGTTCTCCCTGCAGACTCCTGCCTCCTCCAAAACCTCAAAAACCTTTATGTTAGGTTAATTAGCTTTACTAAACTGCCCTTAGATGTACATATTTGTGAGATATTTGTTTGTGATGGACTGGAGACTTGTCCAGGGTCCATTTATACCTCACCCTCTGCACCTTCCACTCGCCAGTTTATTTTCCTTGCTTGTGTCAACTGTTCTAACCTTAATGTTAGTTCTGTTTTTATGCAGACATTTATTTTCTTATTTACGTCTGCCTTCGTTTTCGAGTTTCCTTAGATGGGATTTTTTTTTTTTATATATATTGCTCTTGGGATTGCTGATTTTTATTTTTTAAGGCTTACATCTGAATCCCCTATTTCTTTGTTTGCAGCATGGGTACTTCCCCTCCCCTGGACTCCACACAAACAATCTGAAATTGCCAAAGTACCAATTTCCCCAACAAATGTGAAAATGCAGATATTCTTTTATTCTTCTTTAAATATAAAATTTAAGCTGAGGAACAAAATTACAATGAAATATTCTAATGTTTTTCAGTAATCTAGATGTAACAATATTTTTCATCATATTACAATGGTAATGGACGTTTGGATGGTTTGCATTTGTCTCTGTTTAAAGCATCAAAGATGATAATGTATTTTTGGATTCCACTGATAAGGTTTTTATCTCAGACTGATGCAAAATGATAAGACTGAAATTAAATCCCAACAAAACGCAAACATTAAAAGAGTCTTTGGCACACATTAGGCAGATGCCAAGAGACATACACTTGTGCTTCACACTCTACTAATTAATGTTTCTATTAAAGTTATGCATTCATTTCCTGAATCAGCAATTCAAAGGATTTTCCTGAGCCCCTGAGAATGTCATGGTCCGATTTTTTTTTCTTTTTTTAGACTTCTTAATCATTGTACCTGGCAGTAACATTTGGATTAGCTGTATTACAGTGCAGCTTCATGCATCTTTGCTGGAGAGTTGCAAGGTGGTAAAGTGAAAATGATTGCACTGTCAGCTGTTTCTGTCCTGCCACATTCTGGCTCAATTTAACTGAAACCCTAAAGAGAAATGCTGTTTTTTAACAAACTCATGTTTTGACTATAGGATAAAGTTGGTTTTTGTTTTTTGCTAAATAAGCTGTTACTCTGAACCACCCATCTGTCGAGATGCACTATGGATGACAACAGCTTTAACAGAGATCCTGCAGTTATATTGCTTTGAAAACGTATTCACCTTATTTTTAGTTTTAACATGTTTTTATGTAAAATGACCAACAATATTGCATTTGATAATTCCAGACCAATATCAAGTGGATAAAGAAGCCAGAGATGCAAAGTGGATTTAGGCTTTTACTGGCCCTCTCTTTATTTCTATCATCCTTGTCACTTTTTAACATAAAACAACCTCAAGTTTTTATTCTAGCACCATGTTGTACTGTGGGGGCTATACTTATAGACTGATCCAATCTAAATCTTAGTCGATCTGAAGTTCAAAAGCCCTGTTTGTCAGGGTTTGGTTGTTGTTTTGGACCCAAATGCAGAGGCTGAGAGGCAGGGGTGAGTTCTTACAGTTGTTTTAATGAATTAACACAGATAACAGAGGCTGAAATCCAAAAATATCCAACAAAAAAAAGTTAAAAAACACAAAACAAAAAAAAAAACAGAACCATGGTGACATCAGGGTAAAGAGCATGAGGAGTGAGGGAAAGGTGAGGAGAGATGAAGCAAGACGAGGAATCGGCCTGAGGAACTGCACAAGGAGAGTATTTATGGTGGACTGAACAATGAGGGGACTAATGAGCAGGTTGGGAGCAGGTGTGAAGAGAGCAGTCAAGGAAGGAGCTAGGGAAAAGGAGACCAACACAAGATGGCAACAGAGTGCAACAAATAAAAACCTTAGAACTCAAATATATCCAGAAGATACAAAAAAAAGGAATTAAACCAATAAAACTAGAAAACATGGAGCAAAGTAAAACATAACAGAATCAATACTGTGACACTGTTTAAATGGAAACTATATAAAATGATCCCATTATGACATGCTTATACATGTACCAAACGTTCTACCAGATTAAATCGTTTGAGCATGAATAGAACTGTGAAATTTTTTGGAAATGCTTTAGTAGTAAAAGAAGACACTGCCTGTTTTTAAAAGAATCTGTACTTGTCTGGCCATCCTCATTTCTAACCTGTATTTGTGCCAGCCCATCAATTATTTTTTTTTTTTTTTCAGTTTTGTCTGTTGGCGTAGATATTTTTTTCCATTACCAGCCTTAGTCGCATCACACTTTTGTTTTAGTGATCAAGGGCTCAGTGGTACCATATGCTAACTCTCCTTTGCTATGGGGGTAGAGAGGATGGAATGTTCATCTACACATTACATTTAGAGCCACTTCCTCCTTCTAGAACCAGGAGCCAGTGGATGAAGGTTAGTAAAGAGGTCTGTGCATGAAAACCAATCAGAATGGTGATTGGAAATTGGATATCAATGATTGGTTGTCTGTTACTACCAGTATTGCCATGCTCATAAATTTGCAATAACAGACTGGAGGTCTTCAACATGGGGTTTGGGCTTTTTTTTTTTTTTTTATATTCTTATATTTTCCTACAATTTTTCCTACAAATTGAAATGTCTTTAAATATAAATTAACATGAATTAAACACACTGTAGTAAACAAATAAATGGAGGCAGAAGATGTCTTTTTAAGATTTCATACTTAGGGGGTCCCCGCTCCATCTCGCCATCAGTTTGGGGGTCCTTGGCCTGGAAAACGTTGAAGACCCCTGATGTAGACACAAAAGCACAAAACTGTGATAAGCTGTTTGGAAATAGTTTAGTTTGGTTTGATGTTAACCAGTCTCTTTTTATTTGTGTATTTGGTTGTTTGTTTGAAATATATTTTGAAGTTGATTTATTTATTGTTGTTTGTCAAAATTGTCTGAAATAAATTAATTTTCATTTACTCATTCATTCATAGACATATTAAGATCTTCACTTGTTTATTTTGACTGAAATGCACAACTCTGTGTGCATCACAGTTTCTTTTCCTAGACCGCTTTAACACATAATTACAAAAAAAGGCGGTCGTAATGCTATGCCTGATCAGTGCAGGTCATAAAGAACACAACTTTGCTGCAAGAAAAATGTTTCTCTTTAAATTTAAGGCAAACATCTTTTTTTTAGTTCCGCAAAACCAGACGCGTGAGAGCAGAAAGGAGTTCAATCTATCCCCCTGAAACAGATCTTCAACACTTTGCTTGTCTTTATTAAGCTCTTAGCTCTAAATTGAAGAAAATTGGAAAAAAAGATGTCAAAAAACCCATCAAAATAACTTGAGACAAAGGTATCTCAAGGTAAACATAAAATGAAATAGATAAATTTTGTCCTTGTAGAAGGCACAGCTAAATCAAGCTTATCGCAGTAAAAATGAAAAGAACGAGCAGATTGTGATCAGTCACAGATTGCACCAACTTGATGCTTTATTGCCTCTCTGGCTGCCTTCAATAACCCATGTAGCACTTGAGACATCCTTAATGTGATTTTATGATATATACTGTATATCTATCTAATATATATATATATATATATATATATATGGAAGGGTGTGTGAGTACTTCTGTATCTGCAGCCTTTAAAATATTAATAAACTTATCATGTCTTTACACAACCTTCCACTGGTTCATGGAGACCAAAGATGTTAGCCAGTTGTTTTTGTTTTTCAAGGCAGCCTGTCATAAGTTACCTGTATCCATTCTTCCATCCATCAGATTTTTTTTTCTGCCTGAGATCATAAGATAACAAGTCCAGGAAGGAAACCTCAAACCTTCCTCCTTCCAAAGGGTACCTGCGTAATAAATCTTCCAAGCAAGTCCTCATAACCAGAAGCATAAAACCAACCTTGACTGACTCTCTCTGGAGCATCTGCTGCTCTACTCTGTCCTCTCCTTGAATGATAGACTTGTTTTCAAGACTACATTTTTTCAAGGATTTTGCTTCTTGGCTCAGCTATTTTTTCCTCCCAACAGAAACCTAATTGCTGCAGATGAAGTTTGTTTCCCTCTTAATGCTGCTGTCACGTATGAACAAAATAGCAAGATACTTGACTACCTCCACTTCAGGTATTCATATACCGTATTATTGTTTCCTCTGCAGAAACAGCTACCTTAACATAGGTGTAGAGTAGGGTGACCAAACGTCCGTATTTCCCGGGACATATCCCTATTTCACGTCCTGTCCCGGGCGTCCCGGGACAGGACGTGTCCTGATTTTTCAAATTACCTTAATTGGACCTTTGAATTTACAGGCACTAGGGCACTGCGCACGACGCTGCGTGTGACGTAATCCCTGAGCCGCTTCAGTGCGGGCAGCCCTGTTCTTAATAAGAGGCTCTGTTCGAAAACCTGGGCNTTGAAAAAAAATAAATAAATAAATAGTCCTGTGGTTTTGTTTTTAACTTTTTTTTTTGCATGACTATGACCTGGATGACTGGGAATCTTCACCAGAAAAAAGAGCAATATTCATTTTATATATCAGCAAGAACTTGATAACCAAATTGAGTAGAATTTAAACTGTTTGCAACCCATCTTAGAATTAACCTAATGTTAATGTTTTGATATAGACATATAACTCCAGTGGAGCGGATGATAAAACTGATTAAGAAAGCTTATTGTTGTTGCTGCACCAAAGTGTATGACGCCATTAATTATTATTTGACTAACTCTTGAGGGAGTATGGAGGACCAACTCTGCCATATTTAAAAATAAATACATAAATAAATAAATGCTCATAAGTTGACCCACTAAGACACACCCCTTCTTAATTTGCATAAGGAGGCAGAAATACATAAAAAAATGTTTAAAAAACGACAGGCAAAAATAAATAGTGAAAGAAATATATTAATAAGTACTTAAAAAAAGAAGTAATAAATGAATAAAGTTCAAGATTATAACGGACAATAAATAAATAAGGTAATCATTACAAAGGAGCATAAATAAAGAAGCTAATTAAAAGAGATATATACATTTATGTCTTACTGTTTAATTTAATTTCTACCTGTATTTATTGGTTGTATTTTGTGGGCAAATAATTGTATGCTTATTTATTTATTTATTGAGCTTTTATTTATTTCTGTATTTATCTTTAAATATGGCATAGTTGGTCCTCCATAGAAGAGGTCATCATCAGGTTTTAAATTTGACTGGATTCTTTCTGTTCTGTCCCCGTCTCTAATTGGTCAGCCATACTTCCTGACTTCAAATCATAGACCATATTTAAGAGGTTGCAGTAGAAAGGAAACAAATAAGAGGGGTTTTCCCACCTCCCATACTATTTAAAGCCAGAAATGTAGGAGGATGGAAAGCAGAAGAAGCTAAAGAAAATAAACTTTTATTGGAGCTGGTTTGAGGTCTCATGTTTGTGATCTTCTTAGAAAGACAGAAAAAAACTTATGACAAAAAAAAACAGAAAAATTAAAAATAAATTACGACTTTAGAGAACATGAAATCATTAATTAAAGCTTTCTCTATCATAGAAATAGGATAGCTAAAATACGTTTTATCTGTATACAGCAAATTGGATCCAGATCTCCATTAGAGCAAGTTATGTCAAAGGTTTTCACACATTTATCTCAAAACTATGCATTAGCAAAGTTATTGTGATATTTTACTATATAAAATCTGTTTATTTCTGTGTTTGTAGATCACCAGGACTGTGGGTAGCTTGTGTTCCTTTTCGCTTTCGTGGTTGACATTGACATTTATTTTGAATTGGGGATCCGTTGAAGTAAGTACTAATAATTTATATAAGTAATAAAATGTAAGCACTTTTTAAACCAATAACAGCTTTTTTTTCTGTACAAATATTTCAGGGGGTTTTCATTGGTCTTATAAGTGCAATATTGGTGATTGGTTTTATAGACTTGGTGATTGTTCTGCTGCCATTTGGACCCAGCCATGAGCTGTGAGTTAAAGTCGTCTTTGTAAGTTTTTATAATGTGAATGCACCGGCTAATGGGTTTCTGTTCCATTTCTTTGATAAAGAAATAAACATTGTGACCTTGGTCTTCGGTTGTGTTTTGCACTGTACCACCCTTTGACAAGTAAGTTGACTCGTTGAATTTAAAATGTTCTGTATGAACCACACTTATGATCAAAATAAATAATAAATGTTTAAAGGCTTTGTATTTAAAGTTAGAAATTTAAGTTAGATTTATCATTTACCAGCACAGAGCAGCAGTACACTCATATCCCTGTAAAAAATTGGTCATAAATTAATCACATTACCCTTCAAATATTTGGTTTTGTGTTAACAAACTGTGTAAAACTAACACAACAACATAATTGATCATGTGTAGCCCGCTGGTTTAGTTCTACATATTGACAATCTGTAGGACAGATGCTGACTAATGCAATACTAAAAAAATCAAAGAAAGATCATAGATGAAATAAGAGAGCTGATGAGAGTCATGCAAAATATTAGTGATGGCATGCAAGATATGTGTCATGTCCTGAGTGAGATTTATAACACATAAAAAAAAAATAAAAAAAAGAACCAGTAAAACAGCCCTAATGGTGCGGACGTTGTTAACTCTTCCTGTGCTCACCAAGCAACCAGCCATCCTGTTCCTCCACAGTGTAGGGAAATCTCTATCAACTAGTCGTCAAGTCAAGTCAGCTTTTATTGTCACTTTCTTCATATGTACAAGACATACAAGGGAAATTAAATTAAGTTTTCTCTCTAGAAATATACAATAAATATACAAGACTGACATTTACAGACTGACATAAAGTGCAGGACATGACAGGTAACAGTGATAAGATAAATATAAAGTATAGACATTACAATAAAAGCAATAAAAACAGCAGCAATAGTATATTCATATAGTCATATTAACAAAGCCATCAAGGTACCAGATCTATGGATGATTTTTACATAGCTATATGGTACAAAAAGAGGGACAGTCAGTGGGTTCAGTATTGTTTAGAACACGCCTGTCTGCTAATTCTGGTTGCCAGGAATCCTAAAGTGGTTCACACCTCGATTTGGACCTGGATGCTCTCCAATTCCATTCTAAAGCTCTTTATAAGCCTGTTATCCTTGTGGGCCCAAAAGTCATGATGGTCCCACCTAATTTTTTCTCATTTTCAGCATCCTCTACCACCTGTAGGGAATCTATGGTGAGATGTTACGCATGGATGTCACATCCTTTTCTTTTTTACTATTTGCAGGAATTAGTGTGAATACCTTACACCTTGTCACAATATATATTATAATATTTGGTCAACCTCACCCTTTTAATCAATGGTGGTAGGTAGGAACAAAGACACACAGAGTCCTCATCCAGTTTCCACAATCGTCTTGGGAGCCATTTTGAAGTTGGTTTCCCATCTTCACTGCTTTAAGCTTCAGATTTACAAACTGTAAAGCAAAGTAGCAATGCATTTTACCTATACATAGTCATAATGGTGATTTTTGCTCATTCATTTTTATGTCTTAATTTCCAAATTTCACACACAGATTGTTTTCTCCATGTCAAAGTCTACTACCTGACTGAGGAATGGAAAGCAACTGGGA